>NC_056729.1:883762075-883877075 GCF_019279795.1 Protopterus annectens
TCTGCTCCTAGGGTTCCAAAAAGTGAGTAGCAGACCTTTACTCAGTTGTTATTTAATGCTTTACTGTCGTTGCAGCCGCATCAAGGGTTTCAGTTCTTGTTCCTCCTTGGTCCTCCTCTTCCCCTAAAAGACCCAGAGAATTGCATTCTTCTGAGATGGATTCTGATGATGACTCCCTTGCTTATTTTACCCAGATTCCTTCTTTATACTACGGGTCTGAGGAGGAGGATTCTCATACTCTAGATAATCCTTCTGAGAAAATTTCTTTGGGGACACGGTCTCTAGGATGATGGAATTTTTTTTTTTTTTTTTTTTTTTTTTCAATAATCATTTTTATTGTTTTGCCAAACCATTATACATTTCACACACTATTTACATTATGTACAATATTGCTTCCAATGTTTTAGTTCCATTTTGAATTTCCCTATAATACATTAAGAATAAATATCATTTTAACCAAGTACAGGAAATTAAAATCACAAAAAATTAAACATAAAAGCATCTACAATAGACAACTGTAAACCAACTCAAGCCAATAATTTGTATTATTTCTACATTTTCTATCTAATCCAAGAATGTGTTGGTACACATACAGAATGTCCTGACGGAAAGTGGATAGGACCCTTCATAAAATAATATTAAAGATTTGTTCCCAAATTTTTATGCTGTTTATACTTTTCTTATTATTTCTAATTAACAATTTGTGCGCTAATATATGCTTAATCGCTAACAGCCTGAAATTTTGCCACGACACCTGTGCTGGGTTCAACCAATTTGTGGCTATATATAATTTCATTAGTAAACTAATATTCATAATTACAATCTTTTTGTTTTGTCCAAATTCTCCGGTGGAATATGTAAAATCAGAAATTCCCAGGAGAGTGTTGAGTTTTGGTAACCCATTTTTGTAGTTGTAACTTTAAAGAATTCCATAATTTATAAATGCACTTGCAACTCCAGAACATGTGTAACAGGTCTGCTGTCTGATCTATACACTGTGGACATGTAGGTGACTTTTTTGAATCAAATTTATGAAGTGTAAGATGGGTATAATATGCATTGTTAAATATCATCAATTGAGTAAAGACCAGTTTTTGAAGTGATACGGATTTTAATGTTAAGTTAAACGCCTCTACTATTTTACTGTCGTCTAGGGATGGCAATTTCTCTCTCCAGTATTTGGATAACAGAATATGATTGTTATATTTTCTCTCTTTTGCCATTTTATACGCTGAGGATATATATTTTCTATCTTGTTGCAATGCTTCCCACAGCTGACCTGAAATAACTAGTTCCTCTTTTTATTTCAAAACTGGTAAAATAATTTATGGCCAAATCTTTTAACTGCCTCATTATAATTAAATAAGAGATGGGAAGATTCATCTCTTTTAAGATATCATGTACCGCTACTCCTAGGAAGGGGTATAAATCCCTTACAGTTAATTCCTTAATAAATGGATATTTCTTTAAGTCTATCAGTTGATTACCAATAGTTATATTAGGATTTCCATCAAGCGGTTGAAACATCATCATATATTTTAAAAGGTTCAAGGAGGCAAACAGAGTTTGAGTCGCCACTGCCCATACCTTGATGTGTTCCATTAACTCATATTTACTCAATGTTTTTATATTCAAAATGGTACAGCTTTAACATTAATTCTCTTCCCTTTTATATGTTTATAATTTAGCAGTACCCATTTGGGTATCCATTTTCTATTTTCGCTATCCAAGTAAGACACCCTTAAAATCCTATTGGCCTGAATCACTGTATAATACATCTCAAAATCTGGTAAATGCAACCCCCTCGTTTTAGGAGCCATCAGTTTTCATAGGATATTCTCGTTTTCTGGGTTCCCACAAAAATTTCCCCAGTCCTATCTGAAATTGCTTGAAAAAGGATTTCGTGATTTTAAGTTGTGCTGCTCTAAAATATATAGCATTCTGGGAGAAGCGTTCATTTTATTATCGCTGCTCTTGCCATCATCGGTAGCTTCAACTTACTCCATCTTTTCAAATCCATTGTTATTCGGTCTCCAGTTGCCTTAATATTGTTGATAAAAAATTCTCTATTTTCAGTTGAAAAGTCAATCCCCAAATATTTTATTCTTTCTTCTGTCCTTATTCGTCCTATCAATGGTAGCATTGAAAAAGGTGTAGGTGTCTTTAGAGGGAATATTTTGGTTTTTTTAAAATTTAGTTTGTAATTAGCAATTTTCTCAAAGGTTTGTATTGCTGTTAGTATTTTTCCTGTATCTGACACCGGTGTGGTACTGTATATATTTAAATCATCTGCAAAAGCAGCCATCCTAAGATTTATCCCAAGAAGTACAGGAGAATTATAAAAAACTTTTTGTTTCATATGAAGAAATAAAGGTTCTAAATACAGATTAAACAGTATGGGAGACAATGGGCACCTGTCGAGTTCCATTTTTAATTTGAATCCTTTTGGAACATTCATGATTTATATATAAACTAGTGTATGCATTCTTGTATAAATTTCTTAACATAGAAATAAAAAGCTGAGGTATATTGAAATATGATAATGTTTCAAATAAATAAGCCAAATTAACTCTATCGAATGCTTTTTGAGCATCAATTATTAAAGCATATATGTTCATATTTTTATACTTTGCATAAGATATTAAAGTATGAAGAGTTAATGTATTGTCTGTAGTCTGTCTCCCATCTATAAACCCGCCTGTTCTTCTGATATTATCAAGTTTATTATTTTTTAATCTACTAGCTAGAATAGATGTCATGATTTTCATATCAATATTCAACAATGATATGGGCCTATAATTGTCTGGATTTTTGGGATCACTATTCTCTTTCAATAACAGAATTGTTCTTGAGGCATTAAAATGAAGATCATTGCTGCCATTCGAAATGATATAGTTAAAGGTCTGTGAAAGTACGGTGCTCAGAATCCCACTAAAAGATTTATAAAATTCAGAGGTCATACCATCTGGTCCTGGGGCTTTATGTGGCTTTAGTTTCTTAATTGCCTCTAGAACTTCATCAACTGTAATCAGTGCAGTCAATTCTCCCTGAGAATCCTCGTCAATCTTGGGAAAATTAATTTTCTGTAAGAACTCTTTCCTCTCTTCATCATGCCCATAAGTTTGATGCTCACCATATATCTGATTAAAATTGATTCAAAATCTTCATGACATCTGACTTATCAGTATATAACGTATTATTATGATTTATTTGGTAATTAATCGTGTCGATTTCGTCTGATTAATAATGCGGGCTAATGCTTTCGAGGGAGTTTGAATGTGATTTGCATATTTAACTAAACTTCTTTGTTCGTACAGTGTCAATTTTCTGTTATGCATAAGAAACAGCTCTTTCTGACATCTTAACAACTCAGTTTCTGTTTGCTCAGTGTAGTTACTCATCAGCTCCTGGTCCAATAATTGTACTTTAGTTTCCAGATCCAGTTGTTCTTTATTTTGGAGGTTTTATAATAAGTGGCTTTCTGAATAAATAATCCTCTTAACAAAGTTTTAGTTGTAGCCCATTCTATATCTAATGGATGTTCATTACGGGGTATATTGTATACTAATTGTTTAAGTATCTCCTTAACTTCCTTTACTATATCTTCTTTGGTTAATAGGTATGGGTTTAAGGACCAATTATATCCACCATGATTTTTAGTATTCAAAATATCGGTCTTTAAAGTTAAAGTTATTTTAGAATGGTCTGAGAGCTGTCTAGCTTGATTAGAAACCCTAGGGTCAAGTGAAATGAACACTTCTGGAATTAAAAAAGGATGATGGAATTTTTTAAGTGGGATTGTGCCCAGGTTTTGGATATCCATAAGAGGTAATATGAGTTACTGAATATGGAATCTCCTAAATCTAAAGCCATTCCTCCTGTCTTGCCTCTTTATTGGATGCTTTTCCACTGCCTCTAAAGTGCTGTATTCTCTGCCCCCTGCTCACAAGAAGTCTGATAAATTTTATAGTGTGCCTGAGGATTGTTCCTTTATGTTCAAATGTCCTGCTGCTGACCCTCTGTGGTGTCTGTAACCTTTGATAAGCCATCACAATTGCTTTCTTCATCCAAGTTACTACCTTCTGACAAGGACAGTAGAACCATGGATAGACTGGGTAAGAAGGTTTATACTTCAGCTACCCTACCTTTTAGGGCTATTAATTATCAGACCCATATCTCTAGGTATGCCTTAGCTCTTCTTTCTCAGGCTTGTCAGCTTCTTTCTGATCTTCTAGACTCTGAGAGTAAACCTTCTGCTCTTTCCTTGCTTGGGATTTCCTCACAGGTAATTCATCAGTCTATCAAATGTAATGATGCAGCAGATGCCTCTTCTGTGGCTGCTGCTTCTGGTTCAATTCTGAGGAGATATTTATGGCCTCGGCTTCAAAATTTACACAATGATATTAAGGCTAAGTTGATGGATGCTAATCTGGATAATAGTCTTTTGTTTGGTGAAGCAGCTGCTGGTTTATTTAAGTCTCTTCAGGACAAGAGGAAGGCTTTACAGGAGCTTAAGCAAGAAACACTCAATGAAAAAAAAAAAAAAAAAACACAATTCCTTGAAGGCGAAATGCCGAGGTGCCAGAACAAATTTTCTGTGACCATTTTTTCCTTGATGTCAGTTTGGTTCTTGCATCATAGTGGTTGGAATTGTTTTGTGTTTTTTTACAGGGGTGTAAGCATATCTTTGTTTCTTCTGTGCCTAAATTGCAGTGAAACTACCCTTCTAAAACCAGCCTTTGTTCATAGACAGTCTTGTCCTCCTTCTAAAGGTAAAAAGGATAGTAAACAGACTCCTCCTGTTAAGGTCACTCAGACTGCAGGGATTCTTAAGCCTTCCTTTTGTGACAAACCAGGTGCTGTCTGACTATCCACAATTCCCAGCCACATTCCTCTTTCTATTTGCCTTTCTCTTCCTGTTTGGCTCCAAATTACCCAGGATTCTTGCGTTCTGTCAATAATTTGGCAAGAGTACTTCATGGTCTGGATCTCCCACCCTCCTTTTATAGGCATTCCTCAGCTTCCTTGGGAAAGGCTTCCTTTTTTCCCAGAGGTTCTTTGAGACCTCTTGTCCTCCGGGTATTATTGAAGAGGTGCCTGTGTCCCAAAGGGGGAAAGGGTTTCATTCAAGAATATTTCTAGTGCCCAGAAAAGAAGGTACTTGGAGACCTATTCTAGACCTCTCCCATCTGAACATCTTTCTGAACACCACCATGCCCCAAGTCGTACCATTAGAATAAAGACCAGAACAGCACCCTGGCTTACCTCTAAAACTAAACAAAAGATCAGGCTTAAAAATAAATCTTGGAAGAAATGGCGCTCCTCTAGAAACCCAACAGACTATCAAACCTTTAGAGAGCTGAGAAACAAAACCAAAAATGCTATTATTTCAGACAAAAAGAACTACTATGTAGAACTTCAGCAATCCACAAAATAAGAACCAAAAAGGTTCTGGTCTACTATCAATCATCTACTTACCCCAGGTAAAATAGTAACACCTAACCCACAGAATCTAGACCCTGATAATCCCTCTTTAATAGCCAATAACTTCAATAGCTTCTTTACTACTTCCATACAAACACTAGCAAGCCATTTATCCCTGATGCTTCCCAACTGATCTTAAGTAACACCAACAACGTCATTCCTTCCCTTCAACTTCAACCCATACCCACCTCCTACATACAATCTCTCTTACAAAAACTTAAACCCACTACCCCCTCAGCAGATAAGCTTCCTGCTGAATTCCTTCAGGTAGCAGCAAAAGCTATAGCCTACCCTGTTTCGATCCTAATAAACAGATCCATAAAAGAAAGTGATTTTCCAGCAATCTGGAAGATATCACACATCATACCCTTACATAAAGGAGGCAAATCCACTGACCTCTCTAACTACCCCAATAGCACTATTATCTCCACTAGCTAAAATCATGGAAAAATGTATACACAAACAACTACTTAACCATCTCCTTCAAAATAACCTACTAGCAAACACTCAACATGGATTTAGACCCTCACATAGTACGACCACTGCACTACTTTCCTTTACTAACACAATAAACTGTAACCGTAATAATAACAAACTAACTGCTTCTCTTTTCCTAGACCTGTCAAAAGCCTTCGACATGGTCAACCATAAACTTCTCCTACACATACTAAACTCACTTGCCTTGGATTTTTCCTCCTTAATGTGGTTCTCATCCTACCTTGAAAACCGACAACGAGCAGTACTCTGGAAAAATTCTCTATCTGCTCTACTACCTATCTCCTTAGGAGTACCTCAAGGATCAATATTAGGCCCACTCTTATTCTCTATCTTTATTAATGATCTTCAATCATCTATCCACAACACTACCTGCATACAATATGCAGATGATTCTACCATCATCTGTACAGCTCCCACCCAATCTGAACTCCAGGAACTCACACAATCTACCTTTTCAACCGTTTAACAATGGTTCTCAAAAAGATGTCTCCTTCTCAACTCCAAGAAAACAAAACTATTACTATTCTCACCTACCCACAAATCTCCTCAACTACATTTTACTATTACTGCAGCTGACAATTCTCTTATCTCCCCAGACTCTACTACCAAACTGCTTGGTGTTACTATTGATAATAATCTTAACTATGATTGTCATATCAATAACACTATAAAAGCAGTAAATAAAAGATAGGTTCACTGTACAGAATAAAACCCTTCCTTACTCCAGAAGCACGGACCACCTTAGCTCAATCACATCTTATCTCCACCCTACTGTATGCTTCCTCTATTTACACCAATCTCTCTAAAGGTAACCTGAAAAAACTAACTACTTCCTATCATAATATAGCCCGTTTTGCCACAGCATCCCAGTACAGAACTCACCACTGTAATAACTTAAAACAATTACAATGGTTAGAACTACCTAACAAGCTTATCTATCAACAACTCTTAATTACACATAACATTCTTTATCAACCAACAAAAACACCAGCTCTCAGTAACCTCCTTACTCCTTACAAAAACTTGAAACAGTTGCGATCTGCCGAAAAGGTACAAGTCACCACAACTAGAATTACAAATTCAGCAGGTAACTGTCTATTTTCAAACTCCATATGGAAAATATGGAATAACCTCCCCACACATTACCTCACTAGACTCCTTTCAACTTTTCAAAAACAACTTCTATTACATCTTAACAACTTCTGGCTCTGCTCCTGTACCAATCCAGACTAAATGACTTCTTCGCTCTTCAGCCATACCTCCCTACGTAAAAATCACTATCTTTCCCTGCTATTTCAAATGACTAAATTACTGTACTGTTCTAAAAAAAAAAAAAAAATATGAATATATAGCTTAGGCTATTTGTTTTTTACCTGTTTTTTTTCGCTGTATTTTCTACTACACTAAAATGTATGCATTGTTGCTTAAATGTTTAACCTTGTTTTAATTGTGGAGCTTTTCTCCCCGGGCCTCCACTGAAAATGGAAATTATCCAGCTGGACTAGCCCGGTCAACAAATGTAAAATAAAATAAATAAATAAAATTCTGAAAGTGCCTTACTTTTGGATGTTGACCCTTCAGTCCCTTTTTCCTCTCTTGCTCCCTCAGGCCTTTCTGGTGTCTCTGGACCTCAAGGATGCTTATCTCCATATTCCAATTCATTCTTTTTTCTTGAGATTTTTGCATTTCTCTGTTGCTTCCTGACATTTTCAATTCTGTGCTTTGCCCTTTGGCCTTTCTGCAGCCCTAAGGGTGTTTTGCAGGCTTCAAGGGATCCAAATCTTTACTTATTTGGATGACCTGCTGATTGAGACATCTTCTCCAGAGGTCATTTTGCAAAATCTTCATTTTACCATTTATCTTCTTCAGAGCTAGGGGTTCACAATAAACTTCAAAAAGTCTTCCCTGTCTCCTTCTCAGGATCATGTCTTTCTGGATTGCAGGATTCAAATGGTGCCACTGCTGGCATCCCTGTCTCCTCCAAAGGCATTAACTCTCATTTTGTTTTCATATTCTTCTTCCCCGGCCTCCATTACAGCCAGGGAGTTTCTGAGAGCTTTGAGGTTCATGGCTTCCACCATTCTGATGCTTCCTCTGGTCAAACTCCACATGAGAAAGTTCCAGTGGTTTCTGAAATCGGTGTGGCTTCAGCATGCATATCCTCTAGGCTTTCCTGTTCCTCTTCTCCCATATCTCAAGAAATAACTTCTGTGGTGGATTCAGCAGTTTTCTATGAATCCAGTGTTCGCTTTTCAACCTCCTCTTCCCTCTCAGGATCTGTTCACAGACACTTCAGATGTGGGATGGGGAGTGATGTTTGGCTCCCTGAGGGTTTAGGGAGTGTGGTCGCCTTGTCAGTGGAAGGAGCACATCAACATCAAAGAGATGAGGGCTCTTATGCTGGCTCTTCAGGCCTTTCATCCTCTCTTCTCTGCAGGGCCTCTCAAGGTATTCACAGGCAATACCACAGTCATGTGGTATATCAACAAACAGGGGGGTACAAGATCTTACTGTGTTTGCCAGCTGGCACTTCTGTTATGGGATCTGGCTATCCAATATCGAGTAACTCTTCAGGCAGTTTGCATTCCTTCAGATCGGAATGTTGTGGCAGACATTCTGAGCAAGTCCTTCTCTCAATCCCATGAATAGATGCTTCACAGGGATGTATTTCTGGACATTGTTCATCAGTGGGGTACTCCTCAAGTAGATGTCTTTGCCTCCCCTCTGAGCAGACAACTTCCTCTGTTTTGTGCCAGCATCCCAGGTCCTCTGGTATGGAAGGTGGACGCCCTCTCATTTTCTTGGAAGGGGATGTTTCTTTATACATTATACATTCCCTCCCCTTTCTCTCATTCTGAGAGTCCTGTTCAAGATTCAACAGGATGCTCCCAAAATTTTGTTGGTGACTCCCTTTTGGTCGCAACAGCACTATTTTCCTCTTCTTCTGCATCTAGCCAGGGACAATCATCACAAGGTACCTCACAGGGTGGATCTCCTCATACAAGACAAGGGGTCTCTCATCCATCCCCACCTGTCCAAGCTTCGACTGACACTGTGGGTGATAGGGTTTTGATTCCTCATAGACACCTTTTTTTCTGAGGATGTGCTACAGGTCCTACAGGAGGCTAGGAAACCTACTACTAGGAAATCCTACTTATCGAAATGGAAGAGATTTTCTATTTGGTGTCTTTTTCATGACCTGAATCCACTTTCTGTGGATGTTCCTTTGGTTCTGTCTTATTTGTGTGAGTTGCTCAGTGCTGGTTTGGCCCATTCTTCTATTAAGGCCCACTTATCAGGTCTTTCTGCTTATCTGCCTTTAACTCCCCCATTAGCTTCTAGATTTGAGGCTAAGCAATTTCTTAAAGGCGTCCTTAATATAAGACACCCAAGAAGCCTATTCCTCCTCCCTGGGATTTTAATTTTGTTCTAGAAAAATTGACCCAGGCTCCTTTTGAGCCTGCTGTTTCAGCTTCCTTGCAACATTATTCTTGGATGACAGTTCTTTTGTTATCTCTTACTTCTACCAGATGGATGTCTTGAGTTGCAAGCCCTTATGGCTTTTCCACCTTTTTTGATATTTCAAAGGACAGGGTTTCCTTGCATACTAATCCCTCTTTCATGTCCAAGGTGGTTAATGAATTGTCACTTATCATTCTTTGAATTTACCTACTTTTTCCCCTCTCCACAATCTGACAGTGAGAGGGTGCTGCATACCTTAGATGTACATAGACAGCTCAGATTTTATGTGGATAAAACTAAACTATCAGAAAATCTGACCAGTTTTTTGTTTCCTTTCATCCTAAGTCTTGGCTAGGTTTGGCTGTTTCCAAGCAAACTATTTCAACTTGGATTTCAAAGGCTATCTCCTTTAGTTACACTTTTCATGGTGAGAGCCTTCCTTCTTCTGTAAAGGCTCATTCCACTAGAGCTGTGGCTTCTTCTGGTGCTTTTTTCAAAGGCTTAGATGCTATTTCTATTCTTGAAGCTGCTACCTGGACTTCTGTGCATACCTTTGCCAAACATTACCAGTTGGATGGTATCTCCAGGGCTAGGGCTGGCTTTGTTAATGGCATTCTTCATGGCTTCTTGGAGGGCTCTGTTGCCTCTTCCTCCCAAGTTTCTTCTTGAGATTGGCACTCTCCCATTCATAAGGAATACTGCACCGGTGAATGTAAGGATATAGTACAGTTGTGTAAAATCTTACCATAATGGTAGATGTCCTTGTCTTCACTGCTGCAGTATTTACTCCATCCCCCTGGTCTTTTTCCTTCCTAGATGTGCAGGTTCTCCTTGGTTTTCCTTGAACTGCTGTTCCTACTGGGGCAATCAGTTCTGAGCATGGCACACCTGAATGCCACATTTATGCCCTACCCAACACAAGGAGTGTGCAAGTGACATTCAGAGTACCTTAAAGCAACAGTAGACTTTATTAAACTGGCCTGATGGTGGGCTTCATGGCAGGGAATCACATTCGTAAGGAATACTGCAACGGTGAAGGCAAGGAAATCTACCGTTATGATAAGATTTTATACAACTGCACTTTCCTCATAAAGTTAGACCAGATTATGGGCACAAACCTTATTAAATAAATAAGCAAAGCCTTTAAGAAGATTCCTGCCACTAACTATATATAGTTTGGTATATAAGATATTCTATTGAGGAAAAAAAAAGAAAGTGAGTTAAGCACAAGGATGTTGCTTGAAATGCAAAGAAACTGTTCACACCAAAACTAGCAGGGTATGCTTGGCAAGATAACAATCAGAGTGGGCAGAAATTACAATAAAGACACAATTTCAGATCCCACCTTCCTCTACAATGAAACAAACCAGACTTGGTTCTAAACTACTCTGTCAAAAATCATTAGGATTTAGTGTGCTCGTACAACAGCTCAACTTGCAAAATACTTGGGCCTGCAATATTAGGGGAGCATGTATTTGCAAAACCAACATGCATTTTAAGTAAGAGAATGTCAACAACATGTTGGCACTAAGCAAGTAAGGAAAAAAGTCTTTCTGCATTGCCTGACAGTTAATGATCTTGGCACTTATATTACTAATGGTTTTCACGTCACTTTTTAAACTATATTGTATTACATTTTCAGAAATACATCTTACTACAAAAAAGGGAGCAAGAAATGCAAGAAGTTAAGAGGGACATTTCCTTCTGGTGAAACCAAGATATGCTGTATTTTTCCTCTTCTTAAAGGTGCAGCCATTTTGAAGTAATCATGTATAAGTAGGAAAGTGTGCATGTGTTTATGTGTGTGTGTGTGTGTGTGTGTGTGTGTGTGTGTGTGTGTGTGTGTGTGTGTGTGTGTGTGTGTGGTGGTGGTGGTGGTGGGGGGTGACAGCTCCCCATATTGGGGTACAATGGGATTTTTCCAGTAGCTAACCTCAAAGAGAAATATAACATTTTACAAAAAAAAAAAATACTTACATGAGTACTAACAAAATTTTGTAAGAAACAGTTCTGGTAACAGCAAATCAAAATTTGATATGTAGGGTCATGCATGCATGCATGGGTGTATCTGTGCATGTGTGTGTGCATGTGAGGATGTGTGTGTGTGTGTGTGTGTGTGTGTGTGTGTGTGTGTGTGTGTGTGTGTGTGTGTGATTATAGATAGATATATTTGCACAGTATTGAAGAAAAAAGTATTCCTTCTACTGCTATTTCTTATCATTTATGCATGCAGTAGCTGAAAAATCACACTGAGGAGGACATTATTGCCGTCTGGTATTTTGTCCACAGCATCTGCAGTCTTGGGTACTAAATAAGTGTTTTTAATGATTCAGTTTTCTTGCTGGTGACTACAAATCACTTTTTGTGTTTTTACATGTGTCTTACATTCAGTTACTTCCATTTGTAACTGACCCTTGTATATATTCCCATTAACATGGTACACTATGTAGCTAGCTAAACTGAAGTACATCTTCTACAAGTCTATCACTTGGCATGCTTTTTACCATTTAAGCTGTATATTTAATAATGCTATCAGCAAACGTGCTAAAGTTTTTTTCTGTCTTTTAGTTCTTATTTGTTGCTTTCTTCTTTTCAGATTTCCTTACAGACCCCTGAATAATGCTGTTACCACTTGGTGGGGCTATGTTAACAGGCTTTCAAAAGCAAACATGAGGAATTTATCTGTTCTTGATACTGAATTATAAAGTCATACATTCCATCCTCTGAGACAGTCTAGTTTTTTTTATGATTCTGCTAGCATCTGTGGTGCTGGTGTACGATATGTCTTCTCTGCCAATGTATATTTTACTAAACCGGAATATATCCTATTTTGATTATAGTTTTCAACTCTGACTCATCCCTCACTAATAACTAACATTTCCTACTTTTCAATATTGCTACTTCCCTGTTCAAGACTCAATGTGTCAGATTTCTAAGCAATGCATTTAAAAGAAATGAAGGATGAACAGAACTTGCAGAAGGGTTTCCCTTGCACACAATGAATATTATTGTGCTGTGTGAGAAAATTATACCACAGTAGACTCCTTATTCTGCTATGTTGAAGACACCTCTTTCTTAGGTACCTGGTGAAGTTCCAAAGATAGTAATTATAATCCTTGGAACAAAGGAACTAAAAGTGTAAAGGTTTGGGAAGATGTAGAAAGACTGAAATTGTGGTAATTCCTTTCCCTAACCCAAGTTACAGTGATCTCAAAGTTAGTACTTATAAGTAGCCAGGGATCACGGGGCTTAACCGCATGGAAAATGCTTTAAATGTGTAAGAGAGAATTTCTGAATTTGCTACTGTTTATGCAATTGCAGTTTATTTTGCAATGTGTCAGCACTTATAGGATCATACTTCACAGTGCTGGTAAGAATTTCTGCCTTATGTCTTTGTCATCATCATCTCCTTTCAGCTTATCCCATTTAGGGGTTGCCACAGTGGAACAACAGTCTGTAGAATGATTGGTAGTGGAGGTTTTTATGGTGTCGAGTTGCCAGCCCAGCGCCCAACCTTCCAAAGATGGCACACACACTCACACTTAGGGCCAATTGAGAGTGTCCAATCCATCTACAGCATGTCTTTGCAATGTGGGAGGAAACCGGAGCACCCGGAGAAAACCCACACGACCACAGGGAGGACATGCAGACTCCACACAGCAGGCACCCTAGTATATTACATTAAAGCTGTACAGCGAGATTTAGCAGGTGTGATTTAGTTTTATGGCAGGTATGGCTCCTGTGCAGAAGAAATGCTAACAAGCAATGCTTCTGGATAGACTTGTTATCTAGTACAGCATCTGTATAAACACTTGGAGGAATGGAACAAGGAATGGGACACTCCCCCAGTCCCATCTCTTTACCACATTCTACCTAATAAACTCTTTCTGCACTTGCTTTTAGTCCTTTTTAATTTAATTGCATTTTTTAAACTGTGTTTGGTCTAATATTGCTACATACTCAAGTGTGCTAGCTTGCACGGCATGTGAATTGTTTTTACTACTGTTTTTGCTATTTTTCTGTAACAAAAAAAAAAAACTGTAAGCCTGTTTCCTACCTTTCCTGTAACTAGTGTTCCAGATACAGATTTGCTGTATCCAGGACTGTATGTAAGCTTCTGAGCCCCCCAAGCCTTTCTGTGTTGGAGGGAAGCCTTCTAGCTTATTAGTGGGAGTGGTAAGCACTAGGTTACCTGTCTACCACATAAGGAGTGGTTCTGGCCCAGAAATTTTAGTTATTGGCTGTTTGGGCAATCTCTTCCATCTCTCTCAACTTTCTGATTTGAAAGCCTGCATTTGCACTTGTTTCTGTCCTGTAACTTGTCTAGTGCAGATACAGATTCTTAGTTTTAGCACTTAAATTTGCTTATTCATGCTCAGCACTTGTTCAGAACTTGTAAGCAGTAAATAAGCTACTAATTACTATAGCACTCAGTCGTCCTCATTACCTAGAGGAAAACAGTTTTTGTACTTACTTTTCTCACTTGCTTAGAGAAAAACAGCTCTTGCACTCACTTTTCTCACTTATCTAGAGGAAAATATTTTTTTATTCAGGCATGTCCAAGGGTCAGCTCCCAGTGTTCTCTCCTGTCTATCTGATGAATCTGGGCATCTTGAGGCAATGTAGAAATTGCCTCATGTACACAGACAAACCTCTCCTTCTACCAACCAAGACTACAACCTGTGAGAGATGCACTTATCTAGCCAAACTGGAGGTAAAGCTCTCTCCAACCAAGACTAAACTTGACAGTCATGAGGAAAAGGTAAATATTTGCACTACACCACACTCATCACATAGTCTTACTAAATCTACACCACCAAAATCCGCACATACTAACACAAAAACATTCGCAGAGGCTCTCAGTAATAATCTGTCTAAGCAATAGAGACCTCCAAAGCAGAAAAGCAAGCAACCTCCATCCCCCAACACAACACAAATGACACATAGCCCACAGACTCAGTGTGCCACTCAAACACAGCCAATAAGGCAAAACAATGTACCCTACACACTAGTCATAGGCGACTCTATAGTCAGACACACTGATGTCCCACTCACCAGGCTAAACAAGGAGAAGGTTACTGTCAGCTGTCTGTCGGGTGCCAGGATCTGCCACATAACCCATGCACTCAGGCCATTCCACAACAAGTACAAATATGACTCTGTCATTGTCCATGTTGGTGTAAATGACTTGAGACGTACCTCCCTGGACTACATAAAAAGAGACATGGAAGAGCTCTCCGATCTTGTAGCCCAGTCAGGTATGACCCTAGCCCTGAGTAGCATTCTGCCATTGGCCAGAATGATACTGCAGTACAAGGACAAAATGATTGACTTCAACAATTGGCTAAGCTTCTGGTGTCATTCTAAGGGGATCCAATATCTGTCTGCTTGGGATGACATGGTCGACAGACCATGATGCTTTGCCACAGATGGCCTGCACCTGTCACCCATGGGATTCCGGATACTGGCTAAGGCTCTTGCTGCCCCTATAGTGCCTTTTTAGGCAAGGTTCAAATAACAAATTCACCACCATAACAGGAACAGGCAAGCAAAAACTGAGGGCAATGCTACTCAATGCTAGAAGTCTAAATCTCAAAATGCACTCACTCGAGGCACTCCTTAAAATGGAGAACATCGATATCTGTGCAGTGACTGAGACCTGGTTCAAGGCTGCAGAGAGCACCCCTGCACTACCAGGCTATAACTCATGCCACATTTTTCGGCCATGTAACCTGGACCGAAACACCAAAAGCAGAGGTGTGTCCATATTCATTAAGGATATCCACACCTCCAGGCTAGTTGCTCAGCATAATGCATCCGAGGTTATCCAAGTGCAACTAACTCTGGGCAAAACTGCAATCCAAATTGTAGCTTGCTATAGATCCCGCACCATGCCCCAGGATTCCCACTCCTCTTATCTTGATGTACTGGAAAATATTTGGGTTCACCAAACACCCTAATAATGGACGACTTCAACTACCCCACCATTAACTGGGAAAACTACTCGTGTAACAACTCCTTAGCTCAACTCTTTCTGGAATTCATAAACTCCAATGCCCTGGATCAACTTATTTACAGCCCCACCAGGGGCAACAATATCCTATACCTAGACATTACCAACGTGAGTGACCGGTATTGCACACCTGAAGTCAACTCCTCATTGGTCCGATCTGACCATAAGCTAATCACCCTTGATATCCACATCCTGCCCCCACCCTCCATTAAGGAAACCACAGTAAAATATTTCTCCAAAGCCAACTTCATGCTTCTTAAGATCGAAGTGGTGAAATTCATGACACCCATGCAGATGGACAATACAGTTACAACTGCTGAATCCTACACAAATGCACTCTATAAGCACTTACACGAGTGCATGGATCATGTTATCCCAAAAAGAACCAAGACGCTATCCTCCAAAAAAAGGAAGCCAATCTGGTGGTCCCCTGCCATAAACAAACTGTACAACAGAAGGAAGAAACGGTTGCAAAAGAGAGCAAAATCCCATGAGTGGAGGAACTCCCTGGTCAGCCTCAGTAAGAAGCTGAGATCCCTTATAAGATCCTCTAAAGCTAGATACAAAAACAAAATTGCCACTAATTCCAAGGACAACCACAAAGCATTCTATAGCTATGTCAAGAATCTTGATGGCAACACCCAGATCTGCTGTGAGTTACAGCACAAAGGCAAGAAAATTACAGAACCAACTGATATTGCCAACATCCTGGCAGATAGGTTCAGTGCTAACTTTACCCCTCTCTCACCCCCTAAAGGGCCCATATCTATGCAGAATGAATGCAGAGTCCCTGTAATCACAACTACGCAGGTAAAAGCTGCACTCTCTATAGCCAAAACACAGCATCCATGGGACCGGACAACATCCCAGGCTGCGTTTTACACAAACGTTAGAATGAACTGGATCCCCACTTAAGCACCATGTTCAATAATAGCCTCACATCAGGCTTTGTGCCCACTGAATGGTGCACAGCAACAGTTATCCCACTCCACAAAGGGGGAGCCACCACTGATCCTGGGAACTATTGACCTATTAACCTGACGAGCCTGGTCTGCAAGGCCATGGAACGTATCATCATGGAACTCATAAACAAAGACATTGGTAACCTCCAAACTCTGGATCCCACCCAGTTCGGGTTTGTGAAAGACAGATCATGCCTCCTGAACCTGATCGACTTCTTTGAGGCAGTCACCAAAGCCCTAGATGAGGGTAAGGTGGTTCACACAGCCTATCTTGACCTCGCCAAGGCTTTCTACACCATCCCCCATTCTGGAATTATAGCTAAACTCACTAAACTAAGTAGAAATCCCTACATCACAAGATGGGTTGCCAACTGGCTCACTGACAGAACCCACACTGTAAAAGTTGCAGACTCCAAATCAGACCTCAAAGCAGTGACAAGTGGAGTACCACAGGGTTCCATCCTGAGACCTCTCCTGTTTGGTATCTACTTCTCTGAAGTACAGGCTAGCACAGAAGGCCTCTGGCTAATGAAGTTCACAGATGACTGCAAACTAGGAGCCATAGTCAAGTCCCCAACTGATGTGGACTTCCTACAGAAGGGCCTCGCTGAGACAAATGTCTGGTCTCAGAGCCATGGCCTCAAGCTCAATGCCAAAAAGTGCAGTGTCATCCCCTTTGGTAAAAACTCTGTACCCATGAACTACCACATAGGCAACAATCAACTTAACAACGAATGCATGATAAGAGACCTTGGGACCCAGGTGGACAGTAGTCTCTCCTTTGATAGTCACATCACCACAGCAGTCAGGAAGTCCTTTTACATGACACACCTTATCATAAAAGGGTTCTCATCCAGGAAAAAAGAGGTCATTGTTCCCCTCTACTCGACACTCATTAGACCCATTATAGAGTACAACGCCCCTTTTGGAATGTACCTCACAAGACATCTGCAGCAGCTGCAAAGGCCACAGAAGTACCTCACAAAGAGGATTACTGGCCTCAAACAAATGCCCTATACTGACCGCCTCAAAAAACTCCAGCTTTACTCCATAGCATTTCGTCTACTCCGAGGTGATCTCTGCCTAACATATAAATCTATGTCAAACCCAGAGCTGTTGGACATGCTACACCTAAAGAAATCCCAATCCCTCCGAGCTACACACTCTAGGGACCTAAACCTTGTTACCACAATAAACAGGATATGCTGGAGGGATAGATTCCTGTCCCAGAGACTTCCCATATTCTGGAACAGACTACCCATCTATGTCAAGCAAAGTTCTTCATTAGCACGCTTCAAGAAAAATCTTGATGAGTGGATGGGAAATAGGAAATACACCCCGGGGATCACTTCTATGTCTCTGCTCGACAGTGGCACAGGAAAATAACTATCTTGGGTGGCGTAAGCCAGGGAATCTTGCTGGCTAGGCTTACGTAGGTCCTTGGGCCGATAGCGTAGTACCTACCTATGAACCTATGAACCTAAGACTGGCACTGTTGCTGCTAGGCAGCAGGATCATGACAGGAAGAAATCAGCTCTGACTATGGTCCAGGCAACCTGGGATTGATTAGTGGCTTGGTAGGCTGAAAGAGTCACAGGGACAAATGGGTGTTACCATTCCAGGAGGGTGGATAGTGCGGCACTTGGGCATCTCTCATGACCATGTGTAGTGGAGACCGCAGACATTGTGATCTGGAGGCATAGTCCTGATGGTGGATGGTTGGATTGACAGAGCTGCTGTGAAAGTGGGGTGATACACTGAGACATCACCCACTGAACATTCACTTAGGGACATTCACCAGATCACCAAGGGAGATGGCATTGTGGGTACATCATATCAAGCACTCCTCCCAGACAAATGATGCCCTTAAATTCCGTGCTGGTTCTAGCAAAATTTTGACATTGACTGGGGTTAAGATTGTTATGCTGGTAGACCCAGAGTAGGATGTGGGATGGTGTGACTGTTGTCACAAATGACAGGAGACGCAAAATATACTTGTCCTGAAGGTCCACTGCTCTCCATGAATGGGTGGAGAACTTACAGTGTTGTATTTTGGCATGTCAGAGGAAAGCACTAGTGTCAGTCTCTCTCCTACCAACAATAAGCAAGCTCTGTGCTTGCCTTATCATGAAGAATATCTGGAGGAACATCGATATTGGATATATATATATATATATATATATATATATATATATATATATATATATATATATATATACACACACACATTTGTGTGTGTGTGTGTGTGTGTGTGTGTGTGTGTGTGTGCATGTGTGTGCGCATTTGTGTATATATAAGTCCAGAGTTTCAATCAATTTGTTTCACTATTCCAGGACTCACTCAAACAGTTCTCTGCATTTCATATGGTTGCCAGTTAAAATTAGCTTGATTTACCTGTATTTTTGGTTTTGCCCTGGAAATCAGTATTGCTGCTTCTGTATCTTGGCAGGTTGCTTTTGCAGAGTAGACAATATCTATTTAACCTCTCCAAACCTAACTCCCATTTCATCTCCAAATTTATTCATGCCTTACCTCCCTTTTTGAATGACTCTACAGTCTTTGTACAGCTGGTATGAGATATGTCTTCTCTGCTGATATGCATCCCGATTTAGTCATCTTTTTCAACTCTGAATCATCTAGTGGTAATAACTAAAAAATCATCTTTTAAGATAATAAATACAATGAAATATAAATACTCATGCAGCCTCAGTTATTAGCATGGATGCTGCCTACAATGTACACTGCACACTACAGCCCTTATTTTTGTTTGCCCAAATCATTCTTTTCCTGGCCATGTTACCCCTATATATTACCTATTTTGTTATAGGCAAGGAAATTGTTAGTGAGGTAATGAATGTCATGTTTTTTTACAGTCTATTTTCCCAGTGTTATTTCCACCATTGTGAAATCTTTCTCACTACTTTTTTTCTCATGTGTTCTCATAACAGTTTGCTTTGGATACAGGCAGTTCTATACAGGCATCTTGATATTACGTGACTAATAACAACAGGAATACTTAATATGTTACTTACTGTTGATGTTAAAGTATTTTCTATAGGCACAAATTCTTTAGATACAAATTCCTTTAGGTCAAATATATGTGGTCCCCAAGGATTGGTCCTATGTCTTCACATTTTCTTGTATCTATTAATGTTACCATGTTTAACAAATTCAAAATAAATGAATAATAAATGACCTGCTATGTGAGCTATTCAACCTGGACATTGTTTATGCTGATGACAGCCTTATCAGGACAACATCAATAGCACACAATCACATGACAAAGTTGCTACAAAATGACTTTGAACTAATCTGAGACTGGATGAATATCAGTACGCTAATGCTTAACATGAGAAAAAGTGTACTGTGATATTATTTAGGACCAACCAAAGGCTAATATCAGCATTACCTATATAATTCCTTTATCCTGATCTCCTGCTACTACTAGCTGTGACTCAACAACAAATACCCTGGTTTAACACTTGCCCGGTCTCTTTCTTTGCTAACACATCTAGGAATCCAGTCATAAAGGGCACTCAAAACATAAAATAGCTTTCAAAATATCTCACCTGTTAATAATCCATTGCAGATAATTTACATATCTTAGGTTGGAGTACTGCTTCCCAGCAATTGCCTTACCTTTCATTCAAAACATAGATATCTTTTAAGGGCAAATAATAAAATGTTAAGAGTCATACATGTTAACTCTTACCAGGGGCATCATCATCATTATCAACCCCCCCCCTTTTTAACCCATTTTCTACTTGGTGTCATGGTGTTGTGTCAACTGTCACTATCTCTTTTGATTCAATGCCACTCTCCTACCTTCTTTGACAGTTATGCCTGACTGTCACAGGTCTTTTGTCACATAATCCATTCATCCCTTTGCCAGATGCCTTATTTTCCTCTTGCCTTCTTCCAATCTGTCCCAAATCTTTTTCACCAGATTATCTTCTGCTTTTCTACACTTATGCCCAAACCACTGTAATCTGTTCTTTTTTTACTTTCTCTGCAATTGGAGCTACCTTAGCTTCTGCTCTCATGTTGTCATTTCTTCATATGTCCCATAGTGTGTTTCCTACAACCCATCTAAGGCACTTCATTTCCATCACCGCTAGCTTCTTCAACTGATCTGCCTTTACTCCCCAGGTTTCTATACCTTACATTAGTACTGGTCACACCACTGTTTTGTACACTTTACTTTTCAGCTTCTTTAGCATTCTTCTGTCATATGCTACCTCTGACAACTTTGGCAGTTGGTTGTAGCCCCTCTTATTCCAGCTTTCATCTTCTCATTTAGACTTCTCTTCTCCTTAACCAACCCTCCCAAATCCTTGAAGTTGTTAACCTATTGCACTATTTTCCCTTTTACCTCAATTCTCAGCTTTTCTTGATTCCTTATTTGCTGTCATTACAACTTTCTCATCTGTACTCATTTTCATCCCACGTGGCTTCAGTTTTGCATTCTGTTCCTCTATCCTTTGCTGAAGTTCTTGCTCAGATCATTTACATACTTTGTTCATCTGTCCCCTCTGAGTTGTTTGGTAAAGTAATCCTTCATCAGTATGAACAGCAGTGGACTCAGTGCTGAACCCTGATGCACACAGTCTCCCACAGGGAACCCCTCTGAGAGTCTGAACATCATTCGTACTTGAGTCATTGGGTCTTCCACATAGCCTGCACTAATTCTACCAGTGTTTCAGGGACTTCAAACCACTGCAGGACTGCCTAAATCCATTTTCTTGGGACCTTGTCATATGCTTTCTGCAAGTCTAGGAAGGCCCAGATGGACTCTTCCCTCATTGTTAACTTCTTCTCATCTACCTGTCTCACTGCCAAGATTGGGTCTGTTGTGCTGTAGCCTGATCTGAATCTGAACTGCTCAACCTCCATTTTACTTTCCTGTACTCTGAATAGTTGTTTATCAATCATTTTCACCATATGTTTTATGCAGTATGACAGAACTTTGATACCTCTTAACTGTCCACAGTAATGAATGGCCCCTTTGTTCTTGAAGACTGGCACTAGCATGCTTATTCCCCAGTCATCTTGGATATGCTTTTCTCTCCATACTGCTATGGGTACTCTCAGGAGCCATTCTCCCTGATCTCACCCAGCATCTTTATCATATCTGCTGTGACCTCAGTTGAACCTGCTGTTTTTCCTGACATTCTTTCCCTTAGTTCTGTTCTAACTTTTTCTATGGTGGGCTCCTCTTCTTTCATTGTAGGCTGTGTCTGAGTCAGTACATCTTCTGTTGGATTTTCTTCATTCAGAAGCTGCTAGAAGTAGTCCTTCCATCTGCCTTTGATGTGCTGTGGACTGGTGAGCAAGTTGTTGCTGACATCCCTTATGATGAGTGTCTTGTCTATTTTCTTTATCTTTCTGTCTTTGTCTTGAAAACCGATTAAGTTTCTTTGTGCCATCTACTGTGTCACTTTCCAGAAACTGGTAGAGTGACTCCAAGGAACTGTTGTTTGTTATTGCAACTCTTGTCTTAACCTCTTTGTTAGCCAACCTGTACTCCTTCTTAGACTGGTTCATCTTTTCTATCTCCCACTTTTCCTGCACTCCTTCTTTCTTTTTATGACTTCCTGGACTTCTACATTCCACCACCAGCTTTCCTTATGTACCTTCCTTCCATACTTGCCTTGGCCACATATTTGTACTATAGTCCATACGCATGCTGTTTTGAAGTGATGAAATTTTTCTTCAACTGCAATTATTTGTGCTTCTTCCTGAGGTGCCTAGAGCCTGAGTAATTCTTTGAACTCTTGTTCAGTGTAGTCACTAGGGTTGACTTTGAAATCACTGATTCTACTCCAGTGCCTTTTACGTACTATGAGGAAGTCTACCTGAGTTGCATGTTGTCCACTCTTGTATGTGATCTTGTGACTGTCTGTCTAGCTAAACCATGTATTTGCCACCATCAAACCATTTGCCAGACAGAAATTTAGAATGGCCTCAACTTCTTTTTTTGTGTTACCTTACTCATGTTCTGTAAGGCAGTCATTATACCCTGTTCTTTTTGGCCCAATATGAGCATTTAGTTCACCCATTATTAGCACCAATTCATGTATTTCTGCTTTATCACATCACACCTACCTCTCAACCTCTTACAGCAAGAAATCCGAAAAAGCCATAAATAAAAGTGGGACAAAGACCCAAAAATAGGGACAATTTTTAAATATTGCTCTTACAAACTTAGAAAGACAGAATAATAGGTGCATCAGCATGAATTTTCTGAAGGATATGAAGTCTGAAACGCAAATGTCCATCATTATTTTCTAACTTCAGTCTTTGATGATTTACCAGAAGACCACAATTTTATGAAAAATGGACGAAAAATATGAGGCCAAAATCTGGATATTCTGGGAAAAGCTGTACAGTTGAGATGTACCTGCAACTGCTGTCTGAATGCACTGTTTTCTTCAATATCATAACCCTGGTGTAGGGCAAACAGGGAGATTATGAATTCTGCACTAGCTTTGCACTGAAGTCTGACTGCCATGAGGCTGTTAGTAATTCTGCTAGCATCCATCATCCGGGCATCATTGTCTTACAATAAGCAAAGCAACTGACAGCATTTTGAAGGGGGTGCTTCCTTCATTTTGAATATCCTAACTTATAAACACCTCAGTGCTCACAACTCTTCTCCACTTAAAGCAGTTCATACACTGTAGAAATTCAGCCTATTCACTCAGGAATGCAGATATAAATCTCCTTGTTAAAACCACATTACTCGCTTGCAGTTGCCAAAAGGAGTTTTCCAAATTTGCACTCAAGTACTGGAACAAAATATTACAGGTAATCAAGTATTTCACCACAGTGGAAGACTGTAGAAAATCCATGAAAAGCTCTTTGTAGAAATGTCTTAATGTCACTGTTTTGATTATCATGGCTAAAGATGCAGTCTTTGTCCCTTGTTGTTCCAGTTTATGAATTGTTCAGCTCTGTTAAAGCATACTACTAACCCCTCTAATCTCTACATAATACTGACTGTTATAGCACAAAACCACTCCATAATTTCTTACTAACTTTGTACATACTAACATTATTTAATCTCTCTCTTCCTGTTGTTATCCAAACCAAAGGGTAAAAAGGTCACATAGACAAATCATTCAGTAAAAATTGCAAGAAAAACCCAGCAAAGCTAGAGCTTTCGCTGTGTGATACCTTAAACCTCCTATAATGGAGACCCATGGGATATACGCAAATGACCCCTTAAGGATATAAAATGTTTCAGCTACATAGCTTATGAATGTCCATGACATTTTTACTTTTTAAGTCTTTATGATTACATTCAGGCCAATGAAACCAAACCCCACTAGCTGTGGACATGCATGCTATTACCCCTATGTATTAACATCTACTCACTTGTATACTATTAGTTTACTTTGCTTAAATTTGTGTTCTGTTTCTATTTTGAATCAGCTGTTTGCATTATTGTATCATTATTCTTATATTTCTCGCTCTCTCTCTCTATATATATATATATATATATATATATATATAAATATGAAAAAGTGTTCCTATGTACAGCACATAACATGCAATACTTGCACTTTATCTGTTCATATGCCTATTCTTGTAAATATAAGAAGTTTGTATGTTAAACATATTAATTTCTTTTGTATACCTTATGGCCCTGGTTGTGCCTGACAAGGATATTCAGATATGTCCACTTACTCAATTAACAAGTGTATAAATAAACAAGCAAATAGTTTGTTACAGAGATTCAAGGCAATATGCTGTTAGACCAAGAACATGTAGCAGGCCAGGGTTTGATGTTTGTTTATGGGTGAATGATGAATCTGCATGTTTTATTTGAAAAGGTCTATAAGGTTGTAAGATATTTGCTAGAGAAGAATGCAAACAGCAATAAGCCATATTTGAGGTGTGCAGGTTGGACACCTTTTCTATTGGCTAACCTGGTTAGTGTAAAAAGGAACTGAGAAAATGTATGGCCCAGAATAGAAGATAATTGATCTTGGATCTGTGTTCTTGCATGTGTTATTGTTATTATAAGGGAATAATAAAGCAATATACCAAGGTATCTAAATGTAGTGGTTGTCTTAATGTTGTTATGGTCCTGTTCAGCTGTTATGTGGGAGCTGGTCACTTTGTAAAATATTTTCTTTGGTACAAGGAGCATGGACTTGTATTCTTTTTTCAGAAGATGTTTTATCAGAGGGTAGTTACTTGTCTGGCTGCATATCAAGTATGACTGTTATTAAATTACACCAGATAACAAAACGTTTTACAACATTGTACATAAATTACCCAACTGAAAACCTTATACCAGAATGCCCATAGTTTTATGACATACCTTTTCAATTTATATACTCTTAATCTCATTAATACTAACATTGTTTATCCCACCATGTGTTTAATCTTAGGATTAGTATCCAGCTGTCATCCCACATAATAAATTTAGATTTGCTGGTACACACATTAGGCTATACTGACCCACCCATCCATCCATCCATCCATCCATCCATCTGTCCATCCATCCATCCATCCATCCATCCATCCATCCATCCATCCATCCATCCATCCATCCATCCATCCATCCATCCATCCATCCATCCACAACCCCTTTTCCCATTTTTACACACATGGATGGGGTGTCATTTCAACCGTGACTATCATCTAGAGACAAGGTTTAGCTTTTGGGTGACTAGCCCTGCCATGAACATTAGGCTATACCGATACTCACAGAAAATTTAACATAAACAATATTTTTCACCTGTGAAAAGCAGTGCCACTTTTATCTTTCTTAATATATATATATCATATTTTATGCACATTTTATGTATACTCAACCATTACATTCATTCAATGCATTCTTTCACAGTTAAATTTTAAAACACTCATTATGGTGATTTTCCAGCATGTTACAAAATAGGTAAATCAAACAGACATTATCTACTAAAAATTAGATAATTTTTAAAGCAATAATATAAACTACATTCATTCATATTCAGAACCCTCACATATTTTTAATGAGTTACTTGTGGCATTATTTCCCTCATTCCCATTATTTAGGCAGCATTTATATGTGGTGCATGGAGTATATTTACACTCCAGTAACAGTTAAATAAAATCCTGGTTCAGCACTACATTAGAGAGTGACCTAATCTTAACATTTAAAAGGGTGCTTAACAATTGTTACAATTGTTAAGCACCCCTATTTGCTGTTAAGATTGTGTCTGTCAATAAAAGCTGAGAGTGATAGCCAGAAAACAGCAGAAGCATATCATGAAACGGCTTTGTTTTAACTCCTGTATCTGCCTGCAGTTTGTTATATTGCAGCGACTATTTTGAAACAAACTGCTTCCGTTAAGACAGGGAATACGTAAGGATGTCAATAACTTCCTGACTGCTTTATTGTCTTTCAAAGCCAGCACAACAAATAACATTTGTTTTCTTTATTTTACTTTTATGTAACTAGTAGTATATGGAGCAGATAAATCTCCATGGACTATAAAGATTTATGATTAGATCTTATGTTGTAAGGTATTATTATGTGTTCTTAATGTGGATGCCAGTTCTCGAGAGCTCAATTTCTTGGCATCCATGTCTTGAACAAACAAAATATGGATTAAAATTGGAGACCTGATTATAATCCTCTTTATAATGCAAATGTTTCTGTCAATTCAGTTGGTATTCCTATAGCTAAAATGTAATGCTACCATTGTGATTAAATCTTATCAAAACCTGTAAGTTAAAATGCATTATTAATTATTAACAATTGCATTTACTCTTACATGGTCAAGGTATTCACTCGCTCAGTTTCTTAAAGTAAACTTTAATATATGGTTTGCATGTTTAGCAGTTCAGCCTGTACTATGTGACTTGAAGTATAACATAGCCACTTAATTAATTTTCATTTGTTTTAGCGAACTTAAACTACAAAAATATATTTTTGTGAAAAATAGATGTTTATGCATGTTTGTCTGTAGTAAATCTTTAGAAGTAAGTACATAAATCTTTCCCTAACATAGGTAAGTACATGCTATAACAACACTACTTATTTAGGGGTAACTCCCATTTGTAATTATTTATCTATAATCTATCTACAACAATAGTTTAAGCATGCTACAATAAAACTCTCAACTCACATGTCTGTGTACTTAAATCTCCTCTCTGTATCTTATACCAATAATTATCAACAATTTTATTGTCTTCTCAAACAATTTCTTGACATACAAAAATCCATTAAATACTCTTATCATGAATATTATCAAGCCAGTATGAAGGTACTCTAATAACATACTTAGATAAGTGAAACTTGTGAGCTTTAGTAGCCAGTCCCACTACCCTCTAAGAGTTTGCTGTATGCAATATGCATAGACACTTGATTCATTGTCATTATTATAATGTCTATATACAATATAATTTGTCATATGCCACAGCTCTTATTAATCACACAGACTACCAAACAGATAGCTATGATGCAAAGGTGCTTTCTTTTTGAGCTTTCCATAAGTGCAGTGAATACTAACTTTTGTAGAATGTCTCTTCAAAAACTCTAAACATCACAAGCACCACATTCATATTAATTGCATTCTTTTTGGCTGTCCACCTGGAAAAGGTTATAGTAAAAACCTAGTTATCAGTGCCTTGTTTGCTGATAAATTAATTTACAGATTAGTTAGTGAAGAAATACCTTCATCTGCCACAGCAGTTAAGCAGTAATATTTCATTCAAAATTCACTTAAATGCTAACAACATAAATTGTCAGAAATTGCATTGAGAGCACTGCTTCATGAAAACAAACAGTAGTAAAGCTGCTGAGATTTATTTCTTTCCATTAAATAAGTATGCAGTTAGGTGACTTAAATTGGAAACATTTTGTAATATATTTCACATTATAAGTCATTTAAACCTTTTGTATATTTTAATTAATATTAGGGCTGAACCAATAATAGCAGGAAAACTTAGCCATGTGAAGCAAAACATTGTCTTCACTGTCTTATACAAGTGAATTGGGACATGTTCAACATGTTGTCCTTGCCTTTCTTACCGTATACTGCAACATTTTGATAATGTGTTGCTATCCTTTGTTTGAGTTACTTTAACATACAGATAGTTGCAGCATTTTTAGTCAAAATACAGTATCATAAATAATGTAAAAAATGTGGATTTTGTGTGGAGGGCAAGATAAAAATTGTGTAAGATTTATCAGAAAAATTGTGGGTTCAATTTTCCATTGCCCCTGATGATCACTTATCCTGCAATTAGGTCATTTCAGACATCATATTTAATTATTTGACAGAATTTTCAAACTCATGTGATATTTAATAACATGCTACTATCCATTTCGCTTAATGTGGAACTTTCCAGTCTCTTCAGCCATCTTGCTTCTGAAATTGTGCACATATATAGCTGACTCATTGCAGTTACATCCAACCTCTCTTCAAAGTGTATTCTCTGTTTAGCTCATTGTATCAATATCTGTAAGTTCAACAGTGTCTTTGTCCTTTTTTATTTTTAGGTAATTCTTACAGACAATTAATTTATTTTTTTTCCAAAGGTTTCATCTGGGTTATCATATGCCAGCAATTTCCCATTCCAAAGCATATTCAACATAATAGGGACTGATAGTATAAGTTTATATCCTCCTTTTTTTCACTCTTATTTCACATCTGCAATATGCAGACAATTGTTTCAGTGTCACCTCAGAGTAATCATGTTCCTTAAATACTGATCACATCACCACATATAAATTCCTGCCTGTCTGCCATAATTTCCATATTTTTTTTTTACTGTATGTCAACAGTTTTGGAAGTACTAATCATGGTTTCCAATATTCAACTTAAAAATCTGGTAATAACAGTCATTTCACCTGTGCTAGTCCTGAAATATCTTCCATAAAGCCAGTTCGGTCTACCATTTTTGATCTTTACCTTCAGTTCCATTTCCACCATCTAAAACCCCATATAACCTTACATTTTGATAACATTCTTTGTCCAGCAACCCAATTAAATACCGCTTCATCTGGCACAAGCTACTGGAATGTTTAAAATGGTATTTGACTGTTTCACTAGCTTACTGCTGGTCATGAAGATATTCCAATTCATCAACTGAGATACCTCTTAAATGTTTATTGTTCGCATCAATCAAATAAGTCAAATTCAGCTGAATACATGTGGCTTTCTGACTGTTTGCCATCTTCATGTTATTCAGGTGAAGGAAATTTGTGGGTAGGTCTTCAACTGGTGCAAAGTGGGGCATCACAATGCCCTCATTCCTCATAATGACTGAAGTCCGTTTGAGAATACTCAGACTCCACCACACAAATCACTTTTTATCATTAACCAAGTGATGACACCTTATTTCATTGCTTCACCAAAAACATTTCAAATACACATTTTAACCTGACTATTTAGAAGTTTTAATTCCACAAAAACTGTAATGAGCAGAGAAGGTATCTGATTACACACACACACACACACACACACACACACACACACACACACACACACACACACACACACACACACACATCCACTAAAATGTCATGTTAATGGCTCACTAACATTTTAGCTAGTCAGTTCTATCCCTACACTAGCGGTACTCTTCAGTCTATTTCCCAAGAGCATTCACTTTATTTTGTGTTCCGACTGTCTTTTTCTTTTTGCCTAGTACACTTATTACTATCAACAGACTTTTTAAAAAGTTCCAAATTTTGCCCCATATTGGTTAAGATTGAGTTATAAACATATTGAAAGTTTTAACATAAACCCCAAAGCATTACCTTTTTTTAAAAAGTGAAAACATTACAACATATAATCTAATGGAACACATTAAAAACTATATATCATTAACACAAAAACTCTTTAGATCAGTAAATCTCTTCCACCACATGTTAATCCTACAACCTATACATAAAAATCATAACCTGAAAATTAATAACCAACTAATAGATCTGGAAAGGTTCCCACTTATAACTAACTTAACACTACAAGATATATATCCATATCTAAATTGTTCTGCTCATGAATTAAGACATCAACTGGGCCTTCCTAAATCATATCTATTGATTTTGAGACAGATCAAAGAAATGTCCACAAGTTATCTTCAAAACATATCCATCAATAAAGATGATTTAATGAAATATGTTACACTATGGCAAGCCCTTCTTCAAAATAGGAAATCTATAACATGTTCATACAAATTGTTAAAAGACATGAAATTTCAAGACCAGCTACTATTGTCTAAATATTGGAGAGAAAAAATAACATCGATTGAGGAAAATAAAATATTACAAGCATTCAATTTAACAGTAAAATCTATTTCCCTTCAGAAGCTAACTTTCACTCAACTCATGATATACAATAATGCATATTACACGCCTTAGCTTGCATAAATTTAACCCTAGAAATTCACCAAAATGTCCACATTGTAAAGATGAAACTGCTGACCTTTTACATATGTTCTGGAGCTGCAAATGTATATTTAAACTTTGGACTCCCTGAAACTACAACTACAAAAAATGGGATACCAGGCTTCAATGCTTACTTGGGAATTTACAATTTTTTATATCCCCCCAAACAACCTATCTAAAATCCAAATGACCACCCTCATTAATATTTTTTGGCTAATGAAACTTTACATAGCTACAAACTGGTTAACCCCATCTAAAACCTCTTGGGAAAATTTTAAGATATTAGCGATAAAACATATATTTGCCCACAAGTTAATACTAAACAAACAAAACAATAATCCCTATAATCTGAAGTTATGGGAACAGATTTTCAGTATCATTCTGGCATAAAATTGTGGCTTAGGAAACTTTTTCAGCTTACATCACGGGAACAGATCATGTTTTAAAAGTCACTATTCTAAGATATTAACCCTGGAGGAAACAATCTTTTTTCTCTATCACTAAGAAGAAATATGAAAGCATTCATGTAAATAGTGTAAATATGTTTTAAGTATATTGTTATTAGTACTACATTAATTATCACCCGTGTACTCTCTTGTGATTGTTTTGTTGTGAAAATAATGAAAAACAATAAAGAAATATTATGGAAAAAAAATATCTAGCATTCCAGAAAGGAAGTTAGCTTTTGGACTTGTATGTAAAAAGGTCTCTACAATGCAGACACTCGAGCCTGAGTACAGAAGACAGGTCAAATAAGGACTGTTTTAGTTTATATTATTCAGGAAAATCAGAATATGCATGCAGAAACTTTGGATATATTTTAGCAGCACTGTTATTACTAATCAGCATTCCAGCATTTCTACACACTGTTATTATTTATCAGCACTGTTACTGAAGACAGTATTCAGATATTGTGAACATCTAATAAAACCTTATTAACTGGAAAAAAAAAAAAGTTCCAAATTTTGGAAGACCAGGAATGGATAGTCTCTGCCAAAGAATCTTTTAATACTGCAACAGCTTTGTTTACATCTTTGTAGCCTGTTTTTTCTACCTATTCATTCCCTATTGACAGATTCAATGTGTAAAAGAGTACATAGCTTTTCTTTCTCTGACAATAGACTAGACTCTATCATGTGGAATTTATGGCTGATTACATTGCTATCCACTTTAGGTAATCACTGGAAGTTTTTTTTTTTTTTTTTTTTTGCACACAAGTTGAATTTTCCTGACTTATTAATAACATCCAGCCAACTTTAGAAGAGGGTTACTGTATCACTATTGTCTGCACTAAACACTCCTGGGGATTTAGTAAAATCTGTGTAGGAATAGTGCAAGCCCTACATGTAAGGTACCATGGCTGTGTCTGCGGCTCACCCTCGGCAGCCCACTTTGCATATTAATGAAGGCTCTCTACTGAGGGAGAGCCATGTAACACAGTTACAGAATAAGTGTAGGGGGTGTGTTACAGTGTCCAGAAATGTGTAATACACCCCCTGCACTGTCAAAGTGCTGAATAGTCAGTGTATGGCACTAAAATAAAATAAACATTTTTTTTTGTGTGTTTACAAGGCACAGTGCAGTGCTTAGCAATGGACACATGCCAGACATCTAAAAATAGAAACCAGATGCATTCAATTATAAATGAAAATAATCAAGTCTAAGTATAGATGAGTGGGTTTGCGCTGCATGCCACAGTGTTCACCAGTGCTTAAATTTAGTGGAGATATGTATATATATATATATATATATATATATATATATATATATATATATATATATATATATATATAAGTACAACAGGAATTCACAAGGCCAAATGGTTAGAGTGACAGCCTCATGTGTGGGGTTCGAATACACAGACTGGTTATTTTGTAAATACACATTCTGAGAGTTATTTTAAATCCTGATGAAATAATTGTATGATTACACAGACAGGTTATTAATATTATTGTGCAACTGCACATTTATAAGATGTACTAGTAAGCCCTGATTGAATTTTACATGAATACACAGACAGGTTATTAAGCATGCATGTTGCAAATAAATGTAAGAGATGTATTTTAAACCCCTGACGGAATATGCACAGACATTTTATGAAGCATTTATTTTGCAATTACACAATTATGAAATGTATAATGAAATCCTGCAGTGCTGTGCTTAGCTGAGCTCTGCTAAGTGTAGCTAAGGCTAGCCAAGCACTGCTTAAACAAGGAAGGTTTTAGCAGTGCTTGGCTGGTTTGTGTATTGCTAAGCGGTGCAAAGCACTGCTAAGCAATGCCTGTTTAAACACTGCTTAGCCCAGCTTAGCTGGTTTACACACTGCTAAGCATCGCTAAGCATTGCCCATTTAAGCACTGCTCCGCTGAGCTCAGCAGGTTTACATGGTGCTAAGCAAAGCGCCACAATTTAAACAATTGCCCAATGGCAGTAAAGGGTTGGAAAAAAAGCCTTATTTGAGTGCACCAGGTGGGAATACAGCCAGAATCTGTTGGAGTTTAATCTTGGCAGAGACTATAGCAGGAGTTGGAGAGGGTGTGCACTTATGGGCACAGTTGTGGGGCATTCCAGAGTCCAGGGTCATGGTTGGATTCCTTGTAAAGCACCATGACATCTGCCTGCTGTAAGGCCTGTACCAGGGGTCAGAATACAAATTGAAGGCCTGGGACCAGCTGGCACACAACCTCACCAGTGCAGCTAGTATCCCCTGCACAGGTGAGCAGGTGCATCACCATTTTGATGACCTGAAGCATAGGAAGGGGGCTATCTTGGCCACTTGGATCCAAGATGCCCAGGATTACAATATCCTACAAGTTTGTAAGTATTGCTAGCATTGTTTTACCAATAACTAATCTGCATGTGTGATAGACAGGTATGCATAATGGTGTGTTTCTCTCCCCACAGCTACAGAGGAGAGAGCTCACAACCTGGAGGGCCATGCAGGGTGCCTGATGAGGTTGCACCGAGAGTGTGGTGAGTACAGATGTATCTTGCAATCTATAGTCATATAAACAAGAAAGAGTACATGAGTAACTGCCAGTATGTTTTGAGTGTACTGCAATGAATGTGGTCATATACTTGGACTGATATAACTGAGTAATGCCAGGTACAGTTCAATAAAGATGAAAGCATGATATCTGATGTTAAGGAAAAAAGTTTCTACTGCATTAATAATGTTAAGGAAATGAAAGTTTCTACTGCATTAATAATGTTAACGAACAAAAGTTCAACTGCATGAATAATGTTAAGTAAATAAAGTTTCAAATGCATTAATTGTGGAATTACAGCTGTATTGCAACATCTGCATTATAGGAAGTTTTCATCAATAAAGACTGTTACATGTATTCCAATCACTGCATGATGTCACCCCTAATAAAGCTGTGTTGTGCAATATAAGTGTATTTTGGTCTGTTGGTCATGAAATCAAGTAGTACAACTGCTGTGAAGTAAAAACGGGAATAATACCATGATGATGAAGTGACTGAAGGTTAGCTAATAAAGAAGTGTTTTGCTGAACTGTAGATGTGGAGCTGTACTGGAAGATACAATGTACTATGATATTTGTTCTATACTAAGATCTGAACTTAGAATAGAAATGGCCAAGGTACATAGTGTGTATCTCAGGATTGTCTTGTGTTAACCATTGCATTTCAGCTATATTAATTCCTGATCTTAGTTACACTGCTGCAGGCAAGAATGAAACTGTAATAGCTGTAGACTGCAAATATACTATCTGCAACTGTATATGGGTCAGGTAGCCAACCAAGCACTCTGATATGGTCTGTACACATCACACATAGTTCCACCTATTAGGGTTTAATTGTCTATACCTGCATTCCATGTATTAATGCACAGTTCACCTACTATCTCTGTCATGCATGAATCTCATGCATGTGTGTTCAAGTGTAATTGCAATCTTGTATAACACCCTACCTCTAACAGTTTGTTACCAGGTGAGTGCTAGACACAAATCAGTCAGTCAGTCTTCAGCAGTGGCTCCATAGCTCAGTTTGATAAACACTAAGTATGGTGCACATTTTCCCACACACAGAATGGGGTTCGAATCCAGGGGCAAATGCTACTAAATATTTATAGAAACAATTATGTACTGTTAACAGATGTTCTCCCAACAGGAATTACAGGTAAATAAATGGCTGTAGTAGCTCTTCAAATGGGTTACTAATTTGTGTGTCCAGATGTACTAGAGTGTTAACAGCATTGCTCAGCAAGATGATAAGACGTCAGTAAACAAAATGTCAACAAGTACAATAGTAATACAAGTTAATAAAACATATAAAACTGTTTAATCTTGGTATGGCTGTATGCCTGGTGTGTTTGTGAATGCCTGCTGATAGTCTAACCCTATGCCAGCCAAAAATGGTATGATAAGCGTAACATGTCTGTACTGTGCACGATACGTCTCTCAGGTGTCACACTCTCAAGGGCTGTGATCACTGTTGCCAAATCCCTTGGACACACATTTAACATACACTTGATTTATGTCAATAGCACAGTCACACTACATCAGTACATCTTGACACTCATATATGTTCCCCTGACATGTAATAGTCCCGTGTAGTTGTGTACCTGTAGGTGTTACAGCTTGGCCCATACTGTCCCATATGGATACCTTAAGAGGTATGTATGTGCTATAGAAGCTATAGGGCTTTTGTACATAAAATAAGGGCAGACCTGTAGAATATATCAGAGTACTGTTGCAAACAATACAGCGTATATTGGTAGTAATGGAATGCCAATCTCTCCCCCCACCCCTTATCTACATCATAATTTATTATTGTGATACATCAGGTATGGCTTACTTTTAACATATGTTGTTCTCAAAACATTATATTGGGCCTTGTGTTTTTTTTATTGTTATGTATTACAGTGGTTGCATATTAACATACCTTGTTGAATTACCAATGTTGCTGGCCTTTTACTGTACCTGTTACTGGCATGCTGTTACAATACTGACTGTTATACCACTTATTGTTGTGTTCCTTATGCTATGCAATGTTATGTTACTGGGTTAATTGGAACAACCTGACATGCTGTTATAACTAATGTTTAAATGTTCTGTTCTTTACTAACCTATACGCTTTGAAAATACCTCAAAACCATAGCTCGACTAGGTAGGCCAGTTCCCGCAGATCCCCCTAGCCTACCTCAACTGGCTGTGGCACTGCTTCCAAGCACGTCTGGGACCCATTCTGGAGCTGCCCCCTCCTACAGTCCTGCACCAGCTATGGGTGGAACTGTCTCAGGGGATGGTGCTCATTCCCCCCTGGGACCGGGCATGGAGAGGGAGTGGTCATCCAGAGACAGCTACCAGGCATGATGCACAGGATTGTACAGCAAGGGTTTGACAATCAACTGCACTGGATTGAGGGCAGACTGGCCAACCTGCAGGGACAGGCTGGCCATGGCAGCCAGCCCCCAGCACAGTCACCTTCGAGGCAGTGAAGCAGCTGCACATGGCTCTCTGATTCCACAACACCCTCCCTGTCCAAGGTGTTTACCCCCCTCATGTGTCACACACCACCCCTGTCTGCTGTCTTGTCTGTCTTGAGTGTTTGCAAATGCTACCTTTCCTACCCAACTTACCTCCTCACATGTACCTATATCCGTCCCCCAACATTCCACGCTCTCCTTAAAAAAAAAATGGGCATTTGTCCCACAAAAAAAAAAAATATTGCCCCATACATAGCCTTCCATTTCACCCCCACATACACTGCCCACAATCAGACATTACAGCAATTAATCAACACAGTTGTGTCACCCACACCCCCCTCTCTGAGATGTGAGGTTCCAAGTTCAAAATTGGCTACAACCTGCACAGCTGTTGCTGTACAAGAAATGGAGAGTTATGGTCCTTTCCTACACCCATCTTGCACATCCCTACCTGCCTTTCACCCTGCTTGCCCCCATTTCATCGTTTTCCTATCACCCCATTTTTCTTTTTTTTTTTTTGGAAATAGCACAGGTTTACCCATTACAGCGTGTTGTGCAAAACCGTACAAACCAGCTTAAAACTGATTTAATTACCTTCTGCCTTTCTGACATTGTTATGCACAACAGCAAAATGATCACCCCTGCCAAGTCTCAATGTCAGGACCCTGCCAACTAAGGAACAGTGCATTAGCTTACTAGGCCACTCATCTCTGAAAAATAATGGGTGTTTCCATAAACATATCCTGAGTAACAGTGATGCACATCAGTAAAAATTTCACCCCTGCCAATCCTCAAATCCAGGACCCTCTCAACTACAGCATAGTGCATTAGTCACTAGCCCACTCAGCTCTGAAGCCTAATAGGTGCTTTCATACACATATCCCGAGTGCCAGTGACATACTGTTTGTACATATAATGAGAAAAATGGCAGTGTACTTGGGACTGTGATGCAGACACCAAACCTGTACACAGCCAAATAAATGTTGATGGATGTACATGAGGCCTAGCATATCAGGTAGAGCTGACAACTGTACAGGCTGTTGCAGAATGTCCACAGTTGTGCCACCTACTTTTAGCATAGCTGTTACAAGACCTATTCTGTGTGCTGAAGTACTGGCAAGTCAGTACATACTGAGATTACAAAAGCAAGACAGAGAGTTTAGTGTCACAAGTCGTACCCATCTGAACACACATGTTCATGCCAATCTTGTGTAGCACACTGTATGTCTTGCAAATACACCTGCTATAGTATTGACTCAGTAGTTTGATCTGTTACATTCCTAGCATGCTTTATATTTTGCTACCCACAGTCCTGGCTTCTACTCCAGTCTGTTGCACGTCAAGTACGTGCTTGCCAATGCAACAAATAACTGATTGAGCCATGCAATTTTAAGCAGAACTGGCTGCTGCTACTGCAGTCATTCCTAGCATGGTCTACATTTTGCCTCCCACAGTCCTGGCTTTCATTCCAATCTGTTGCATGTCAAGTACATGCTTGTCAAAACGACAAATAAATGACTGAGCCCTGCGATTTTAAGCAGAACTGGTTGCTGCTACTGCAGTCACTGCCACCCATATTAGCACATCAGTTGCCTGTAGGGTGGGACACACTTCACAGATATGTATAGGCGTCCTAAATGTCACCTACCACTGTCTGGATGGCACTATTACATAACATATGTACCTGAGGCACATGCCTCAACTGGAATGTTATGGGTACCCTCACCCTGGCTATGCTGTGACAACAGAGCTGACACTGCTCCCTCACTGACCTATACAGCTTGCTGTCCCCCAGTGTGTCTACAATCCCCAGTATGACTCCTGAGAAGAATGCAGCAGCTGCAGTCTACGACATATGTGGCAGTATGTTCAGCTCCCTGTTTGCAGAACTACCATACCTCCCAAACACCTAGAAAAGGGGATCCACACAACACCGATACATAAAGGGGTGAGGGGAATGGTCAAGTGACAGGGACATATGTCACAGTCTTCCCCTACAAACATACACAGCTGATAGACCAGCAGCTACTGCAGCAGCAGCATGCATATTCTGATGCAAATGATGTATGACACTCATATCTGTCTGTCCCCTTACTGACCTCAACCCAAATTGTTAAACAGTAAACTGCCACATAATCAGAAAGTCTGTTCACAATGGCCAAACATAGCATGCAAAACTGTGGACATACCACATAAATCCAGACAGTGAATAGTATTTTTATATATGCTCTGTGATGCTGTAGTCCTCATGCCTTGATAATGTACATCTCACAGACCAGGAAAAGGGCCAAGGCCCACAAGAAGGCCTTAAATATAGTATTGTGATGCCATGCTATTGGCTAATGAAAATGCAACCCAGCTGTTCTGGATACAGTTAGCAAGTGTGAGCCACAGATTGGTGCACAGGCAATCACTTGCTCATGAGCATTACCTACAAAAGGCAAGCTGCTGCCTATGGTAAAAAGGTCTGTGACTTTCTTTATGAAGACAGACTGTGAGAATATAAGCATTATACTAGAGGATTTCTGCACATAAAGGAGAACAACACTATACCAGATATGTAATAGAAGTCCCCATGTAATGGGATGCAGATGGGAGGATGCAATTATGGGAAATAGGGATTACAACAGTAAGTCTGTAGTACATATCTTGGAATGACATGTTGCTAATAGTCAGCTGTCCAGCACTTACAGGCTTCCCTTTCAGCTCTGCCTGCTGCGACATAGATCACAGCTTTGGCCATCTGAGTCCCCCCAACAATGGTCAGCTCATGTACGAATGCTACTGGATTGTGTTTTAGACAATAGTGATAGTAAGTACTGGTAGATACAGCTGGAATATCACATGATGTACTGTCAGTCAGCTCCTCTCAGTCTGTGAATGTCACACAGGGATACTTCAAACATTGTCCAGGTCTCCCTGACTGTTCATGATGTACTCTGGCTAGGGAACTGTGTACTCCACACCTGTATCTCATCACTTGAGAGCTATGCCTAGCATACCTGTTGACCCCCTATAGAAGGGCAGAAGGTTATAACCAACAGTAGTGTGGGAACACAGGCCCAGCCTCAGCAACAGAGTGTACATATCGAGCATACAATGTAAGGGAATGAAATAAGGTACCAGATATTAATGTACCACAACTATTTTCTGAGGGGACTGGTGTGTGACGGCCAGATTCCCCACAGTCTGGGAACAACCATTGCATATTGTCCAAGGTTTTTCCAGACATCCACATTTGTCTGGCAGAGGGTCAGATATATCAGGTACATGTATGCATTCTGCAAACATCTATGTACTGCAGACGTGAGACACCTACAGGGAGGATACACTACAGCATGTTTGCAGTGCTGTCTTTCACTGGGTCACACACATGCTACTGGACTGCCCCCATACACTTGTAGTACCACTCACCCATTTGTTGGATGGTGGCTATATGACATGGTACTGGGACGTTGCCCAAAGGGGACACACCAAAGTAGATGGCAGTGATGGGTGTGGAGACAAAACAACACAGTCCATCACAGCACATAGGGCCATAACTAGTATACCTAGGATCATAGAAGGTTACAAGGGTATTGGCCCTGAGGCCCTCATAAGCCTAGCCCAGAGTTTAGCCCATGTTTATGCAAGTCAGCACATGATGCCTCAGTCCAGCTGGGACACAGGTGGTATCCCAAGGGAGTATGTCCTGTTTACCATTCAGTTATCCAGGTTTCACTTAAAAAGGGGTAAAGAGGTACTCTGTTTGATATGGACAGTGTGTCCATTCCACAGCTAAGTGAGTGTCTGGTACACACATCTGACCCGCCAATAAGTCCTGTTGATGTCACAGACTAGGTAGTCGCTGTGGGACACAGGTGTGTGGCTATGCATGTTATGTGGTGTGGAGGGCTGTGGAGTTTGTGTGTGCTTTTGCCTCAGAGGTCTCCTTTGTTTGTGGATGTTTATGTTGAGGACCTACGCATATGTGGGTGTGTGTTGTGTGGGTGTGGGTGTTGTGTGAGGAGTACTGATTGTGTTGACAACCTTTTCAGTGCCAGATATGTGGGCCTGAGAGGGAGAGAGCATGGATTGTAGGTTTCTAATGTCATTGCATCTCTCACAAAATTGTATTCCTTGGTGGTGTTTGTAGATGGTTGTCCTTATACATGAGGCAGTTGCTACACTGTGTCAGGATGACCATATCAACCAGACTGTCAGTGGAAACTGTAGGACATTTTCCAGCCATATTTGTCAGAATCTGAAGGAGGAAGACCAGGGAGACTGAAGGGGTGGGTCTACAGCCTAGGTGCTTAAAACAAACATAGGAGGCTTACACTACCGCATACAATCTAGGCAGGCTATAAACAAGCAGTAATGGGTGCAACAGAAAAGATGCAGTCGAGCATCTTAGAGAACATGCAGCAAGTAGCAGGAAACAGCAGGATGAGGAGAGAAATGCATGATGTATTGCCACTATGTTGCTGATAGCCACATGCATACTGTGGTGAAAGATGGCAGGGTATTATGTGGGAGTTATTGGAGGATAGTGGTGGGAAAATGTGAATGTGCAGGGAGTGTACATAATGGAGGGCAATGTATGTGGTCCTGTGGCATGTTCCCCTCTTCTTGTGTTTCAGGAGTGATGCACAGATGGGGGAACCCACTTTTTTCTGCAGCCGAGAAACTGCATCATGCCATTCTGCTGCTGAGAAATTGCCATACTCAGGAGCAATGCGCCGCACTGTGGGCAGAGCTTGTTGCATCACTAAATCACATCGGGCTACAGGAAGGAAGCTATGAGTAGGTCCAATACTGGGTCACTGACATGATAAATGCTGCACAACAAAGGGTTGCAGCTGTGGCCAGGGGCCATGCTGGCACCTGTGGAGGGCCTGCAGTACAAGAACCACTCTCTGCTACAGAGGAGATCCTGGCAAACCTGGGTTAAGCCACAAGCTCACAAGCATCCATCTCCCCATATGTCATGAAGGTGGGTGTCACAGCTTCCACAGCAGATGAGGGTCCAGGTAAGCCTCCTGTGGTCATCACTTTAATACTGTAGCAGTCATAGTGGAAGCCTCTGCATACCTGTATATGGATGTCAGAACAATCTGCATTTGGGGGAGGGGTTTGTAATGCACACATGTGCGCACATACTCAGAATGTCAGCAATGTGGGCAGTATCACAGTTTGTACTATGTATGTTGATATATGCACATATTATCCTGTACCAATGTCACATTTGTGTTTTCTGACAATACCTCTTCCCCACAATTCCATAGGTACATCTGGTGTAGCTGGAGTCCAACATCTTGTTGCTGGTGAGTGTGAAACTGTTTTGTTATGGCTCATCTATACCCTAGGAATGTTAAGGGCTGCCAGTTTGCTGTGGACAAAAATGTTAAGCTTAGCCATTGCACAATAGTTGTATGTTCAGTTGTGGAGGGATTCACTGCAGTACATTGAATTGGTAATCACAGTAGCATATTTGCAGAAGCTGTAACATATTTGCATACATTTTTGTGAAGGTGTATGCAGTCCGCTATACAGAGGGCAATATTATGGTGGAGAAGGGTGCACTATGTTTTAGGTGAAGGTCCATCACATACACTGACATGTCACTTGTCTCACAGGTGTATAGTACTGACAACATTAACTGGACATAGCTGCACTGCATGTTGTTAAGGGCCTGTTTTGTGTGTGTTTGTTGTGGTGTGATTGTGTGTTGTGCATGGGATCAGTAATAAGGGGTGATATGTATAATGCAGTTATGGCACCTCACCTGTATGTGTGGATCTACAGACATAAAAGTGCAGATATTAATGTAGTCATGTTGTCTTCCTCCTCACAGGTGACAGTGGAGGTTGGAGTCTACCCCCCTTACAACCTGATGTCAAGTTCTCATCGGACTCTAATGATGATGGTGGCCATAGTGAGGCACAGGTGGGGTTGTTGGGGGCTGATTCTGTCCCAGGGGTTGACATCCCACTTCCTCCTCCAATGTCCCCACACACAGTCAGTATGCTCACACATACTCAGTACCCTGCAACCACAGATATTGGAAAGTCAGAGGGTGGTGGCATCAAACAGGAGAGTGTGACAACTATGACATCTGTGACTGTCGACACTAGCCATAGCCAGAGAGCTGGCAAGGTCCCACACAGGTAGATTGACAGGGGTGCTCGAAGGAGAACTGCTGCCCATCAACCACCTGTCACAGATGTCACATCATGAGTCACTCAATGCATGTTTCAGTACATCATGGAGGCACAGGCATGTTCTGAACACAACAACAGATGGATTCTTAGGATTATGGATTCATCACTGTCTCGCATCCATGACTCCATCCACAATGTTGATGACGCCATGGATCATTAGGCCGATTTAGTGGACAGACGTTGGAATGAGACATTGTCAGTCATTAACTGCACATTGTCTGTGCTGGAATATGTGGTGGAAGTAGGGTGTTGGATACGTGGAAGTAGGTCACCACCAATATCAGCTGAGATTCCACATGGCCGTGCGCAGTCACATTCCCATAGTGGCAGTGCCACCAGCACTAAAGAAGGGAGGGTGCTATCCACACCACAACATGGCAGGCCATGGGCACATGGTCCTGGGAGGTCCCATGAGGGAGACAGATCCAGCAGACACCAGTCACCTTCAGCACATAGTACCACATCTGACTTTGGGCATGGTGGTGCCAGTGCCACTCCTAGCAGAGCCAGTTCCCGTGTTTGTGACCAGAGATGGTGAACTGTACATTCTGCCATGTACGTTCTACAGCTATCCAACATACCTTTGTGTAGGGCTAGCACATGGCTTGACTGTGTATGCATACAGACTCACACATCACTGTCACATGCAGGTCACCAACAGACACACACAGTTCCTCTCCATGGCCCAGCTAACCAGCAGCCCTCCAGGCACACATACATGACATCAACTGTGTGGCACAGCCTAAGCCTTTGGCAACCCCACACCACACCCTGTGCATGTGATGATACCTATGCCACATCTCTGTCATTCATACCATTGATGCAGGGACATGCAGATATGTGTCTGATGCACAGGGTGACTATAGTACATTTAATGACAGCTTGTAGTGAGTAGTGTTATGCCCTGTAAGGTGCTGTCTGCTGGCATGTGTCATGAGTACACATCAAAGTGTATGTACCTTAGTTCCATGATGCTGCATTGGTGTTAGTATTGCTGACTGACTGTTGTCTCCCACACCTTTTTCTGTTTCTGTTGCAGCTGGAGCCGATACAGCGGCTCAGGATGGCATGGTGGCAATGCAGAAATGTGACTTCACCAAGGTACGGCTGTATATGTGCATACCTAGGTCTGTATGTGCAGATCAGTGTGTCAGGGACAATGTGGCAGACAGCATAATCTTACATGCATACCTCATGACACATCATGCTACTCTTGATACATGTCACCTGGGAGTTCAGTAGGATCATAGGTTCATAGGATCATATGAGGTTACTAGAGTAATGGCCCTGGGGCCCTTACAAGGATAGCCATTAATTTATCCCCAGAAAGAAACATCAGTCAGCACCTGTTGCCCCTGTCAATGAGGGACACAGGTGGGATTCCGTGGTTTCCCATCCACTCATCACGGTTGCGCTTGAAGAGGGTCAGTGTGGTACTCTTTTTGATGTATATGGGAAGTAAATTCCTGAGACAAGGCAGCCTCTGGGAGACAAACCTGTCTCTTCAACAGGTTGTGTTGATGTTGCATATCAGATTCAGGCCTGTTGTGCAGGTAATGCACGAGGAGTTAGACTTATGGATATGGGGCTGCTGTAGTAGGGCAGGGTCCAACATTGCTTTGTAGGCATGACACAGCCCACCTCTGAGCAACCTGTCTGATACTGAATAGAGCAATAGTGATTCCAGCCTGCCTGCATGGGACAGGTGTTGGACGCTATGGATTACCTTTGTGAGGTATTTCCATGGCCTTTCCAGTTGGTGCAGATGTCTGGATAGGTACATACCAAATGGGGTGCTGTAGTAATATATTGGTCTGTAGAGTGAGGACGATAGAGAAGTAATGCCCACGTTTTTTCTGGATACAATCCCTTTATCTATGAGATGAACCACTTACAAGGCTTTTCTGACCACTGCCACTACATGACGGTTGAATGCAAAATTGTTATTAAATTGAGTACCAAGGTATCTCAGCATAGGTTGTATATTTAGGGGGTTGTCGCTGATATGGTAAACAGTGGGGCCATGTCTTTGCTGAATGGTATGATGATACAGTGTTTTGCATTTGGCTTGAGTCCAGGACCTTGGCACCAGTCCATAGTTGATGCAAGACCCTATTGCAGTATGTTAACATAATTTGAGGCGTCAATGACAGACAGCACCCGACTTACACTCATTCACAAACTTGGTCAGTACCTACAAATGTAGGTGGTGGTGGGTAGCATTCAGGCCTAGATAAGTATGAGTTATTTAAGGGCAACAGCTACTCACTGGGTCTCAAAATGTGTACATATTGCACACACACATAGGCAAGACAGACTAGGGTGCCACCTTATCAAATGCCCAATGTGGGACACATTTTGTAGTAATGTGAGAGTTGGCAAGACAAACCATACCCACGGCATGTGCAACGGACAGAACCAAACTTTTGTGACAATATAACACCTTATTTTTGTGGCATTTGCCTTGATGATGCTATTTCTCATAACATTTAAGTGTTTGTGATGTAAAATAACTGTTTTATGCAAATATTAGAATAATATAGGAAATGTTTGTTGTCCTACACTCTCTAGACATTTGTGTTGTTATACTTGTTTTCTCAGGACACACGTGGCCAAAAATGGACTGCAGCTTGCACAGTGGGACAGGTAGTAATCTTACACTGCTGCTGCAAGAGGATATATGTACACACACACACACACACACACACACACACACACACACACACACACACACACACACACACACACACACACACACACACACACACACACACACACACACACACACACACAAGCACACATGCACGCAGACACACACACATACACACACACACTCATGAACTCTCCTTGTTGAGAGTAGAACCCCTACCTGTCTAGTTGTACATACTATAGCACTACATGTGTATCCCATTCAGCACACAGCTTATGTGTTTTTGGAGTGTCTGCCACTATTGTTCAGGTGGATGACATCTGCAGGCACTGTAAAGGTTGCCAATGGGGGGCTTAACAGGTTTGAACAGGGCCTTAAAACTGTATAACCATTGCCCACACACAGGCAAGACAGCCACACTGCTGCATGGGGATATGCTTACACACACACACATATACTCAAAGAGTTGACGGTTTTGAAAGTAGAACCCCTACCTATCCAGTTATATACACTATAGTACTATTTACTTATCACATGTGCCATGGGACTTTTATGCTTGGAGAGTGTCTAATTGTGCTTCTAAAGTGGATGACATCAGTAGGCCCTGAAAAGGTTGCCAGTGGAGGGGGTTAACAGGCCCTTAAAACTGCATAACCATCACACACACACACACACACACACACACACACACACACACACACACACACACACACACACACACACACACACAAAGACAGCTGTATTACTGCACGGGGATATGCTTACATATACACTCACAGAGTTGCCAGTTTTGAGAGTGTAACCCCTACCTATCTAGTTATATACACTGTAATATTGCATACTTATCATATGTGCCACAGAGCTACTGTGTTTTGAGAGTGTCTGTTTTTCTAAGGTGGATGACATCAGTAGGCCCTGCAAAGGTTGCCAATGGGGGGGTTAACAGGGCCTTAAAACTGTATAACCATCACCTACATAGGCAAGACAGCCATACTGCTGCAAGGGGATATGCTTACACACACACTCACAGAGGTGCCAGTTTTGAGAGTAAAACTTTACCTATCCAGTTATATACACTATAGTACTGCAAACTTATTGCATATGCCATGAAACTTATGTGTCTGAAGAGTGTCTAACTGTGCTTCTAAGGTGGATGCCATCAGCAGGCCTTGTAAAGTATGCCCATGTGGGGGTTAACAGGTAGGCACAGGCCTTAAAGTGTATTAGCATTGCACACACATAGGCAAGACAGACACACTGTTGCAAGGGGATATACTTACACACATCCACACAGACTCACAGAGTTGCCGTTGTTGGGATTAGAACCCCTACCTACCTAGATGTATAGACTGTTGAGCTACATACTTATCGCATGCACTACTGAACTTATGTGTTTGGAGAGTGTCTAACTGTGCTTCTAAGGTGGATGACAAAAGCAGGTCCTGTAAAGTACACCAATGTGGGGATTAACAGGTAGGCACGGGTCTTAAAAATGTATTAGCATTGCAGACACATAGGCAAAACAGACACACTGCTGCAAGGAGATATAAGTATGCACACGCACACTCAGAGTTGCCATTTTTGGGATTATAACCCCCACCTATATACTTGTATAGAGTATAGTGCTACATACATATTGTATGCACCATAGAGCTTATGTGTTTGGACAGTGTCTGCCACTACTGTTGGGGTGGATAACATTAGCACCTATTGAAAGGTAGGCCATTGGTGTGGAGGACACAAGTCACAGGGCCATAAAAAGATTGACCATTGCACAGACATAGGCCTGTTGGGCATGTGTATGCTGCTGTATGTGGAACATCTACACAGACACAAGGTGGTTGATGTGAGATTAGAACCCCTACCTACCTACTAGTACTCACTACAGCTCACAGTACTAGTTGCACGTGCCACTGGTAACAATTGCTGTGCAATTGGCTGCAGCACTACATCACACTATACCTTTCTGTGTGTCTCTCTCTCTCCACCTCTCTCTGTCTCTCTATATATAAAAAAAAAAATATATATATATATATATATATATATATATATATATATATATATATATAGATGTACTTTTGAAGAACGAATGTTCACTACTTCGAACTTCAAAAGTACACCCACACTAATGTAAAAGTGCACTTTCACGAAAGTGCACTTTCGCGAAACCGCTAGACCGAACGGGCTAGCAGTCATGGACCATAGGGTTAGGGCACGGGTTAGGGTAAGAGGATAGTTAGTAGGGATATCCCCTTACCTTGACCTGTGCCCTAACCTTAAGGTCTGTGACTATCATACCACAGTGGAGGACATAGCCCATTTTTCAATGACCTCCATTGTGGTGCGGTAGGTTCGGTCTAGTGAGCTTAAGTGAAAGTGCACTTTCGTTAAAGTGCACTTTCGCTTAAGTGGGGATGTACTTTCCCATTTTGAAAAAGTGAATTTTCGTTGTAGGAAAGTAAACCCATAGATATATATATATATATATATATATATATATATATATATACACACACACAGATATATTGACAATATATTGACATCTCAGTTCTATAGGCAGATGAGGCTTCAGACATGAGCTGAAACTAGCTAAGTGTAGGAACATGCCCAATGCAAATGTCAACTCTTACAAGGGGACTCCAGTCCAGACCTACCTGTACTCCAGTCCGGGATTTTGTGTGCTACAGCCAATTGGCTGCTGCACCTGATTACACAGTCTAGCACCTCCCTGATATAATGCCCAAGGGATTTCCCAGCTGTGTGCTGGCCATAATATCTGACTCATACCTAGGGTGTTTACAGATTGTATTAGACTGAACAGGTTTTTTTATCACATGTCTGGTGCATTTTACATAGAAATGTGATTTCTTGGTACATCAGTGGCAGACCATTATAGATTGACATGAGGAACTGCTGACAGACATTTGAGTTACTGACTCCATACACAGCAGGGAACCCATGCTACTGCATGACCTGTTCTACTCTGCACTTTCTACATTTGTCTGGCCAGTCGTGCATCCTTTTCCTTATATGTGGCCTTTTGTCCCTCTCCTGTTCCTGGGTTTGTCCAGAGTTGCAGCTCTATGTAGTTGTGGGTATGCTGTGACTGGGGTACAAGATGTAACAACACATGCAGGGTTACAGACTTCACACCTCTGACTGTACCTGTTTTGCAGGATGTTCAGCATTGCGCCCCATATGTCTGTTCTAGTCCTCAGTTTGTGTTGTATTGGTATTATAATGCTACATGGTGTCCATATCTCTCAATCTCTTAGAGCAAGAAATCTGGACAAAGCCATATATAAAAGTGGGACACAGGCCCAAAAATAGGGACAATTTGTTAATATTGGTCTGACAAACTTAGACAGTTGGTTGAATAACAGGTTTTGTATTAGCATGAATTTTCTGAAGGGTATGAAGTCTACATCTCAAATGTCTGTCATTATATTTTAACGTCAACCTTTATTGATTTGTCAGTAGTTTGCCAGAAAAATGCAATATTATGAAAAACAGACCAGAAATATGAGGCAGAAATGTGGATATTCTGCAAAACTATGTACATTTGACAGGTATGATTGTGTCCACTGACTTGTAAGTACTGACACAGTTACGTGATTGCCTTTACATCCTGCTGCTACTCTGACTTGTTACAACCTGTTGTTCTACTAGCCACCATCTAGGTTACTCAGAGCTGTATCCTGTCTATATCTGTGGCTCCCTGCACCTCCATTGTCTCTGGCTTTGTCTAGATTTTTTGCCGTAACAAATAGTGACATATGGGCAGTCTGTAGAACTCCTACAATAGGTATAGCTCACATGCAAAATAGTAAGCACAGTCAGTCTCAAACCATGAACAACATCACCTATGGGAATGTACTTAGCCCACTAAGCCAAAACAGCCACCAGAGAGTGCAGTTTAATTCCTGACACTATCAACCACAGACATACATAGCACATTGACCCCTGCATATTGTGGACATGGAACATGTCACCAGGTTGATTAGGACAACCCTGGGATTGTGTGGTCAGCTGCTATTATCTTGCAAACATAATGCTACTGCAGTTGTATGGGAATACAGTTGTGTTAGGAGTAGGGGAATCTAGCACTGGCAGTCATGCATCTGTCCTATGACCCCACTGTTTGTCATTTCCCTCGGATAGTGCAGTGGGTTTTGCTGCCTTGGGGCCTACTGCATATTATGGGGTGGCCAGTATTGGGCAGAGAGTTCCTGTTGTCCCACATAGCTGTCAGTTGTCTGCAGGTATCCCAGTAGCCCACTCTATTCTCTTGCATATGATACCATAGTCTAGTACCTCATATATTTGTTGTAAAGAAGAGTGACTTACCTTGTGCCTGTAGCAGTTGAGATCACAGTGCTTCAGGGCTGACTCTATCAGATGTATGCAGCACACAGCCAGTACATGGTAAGGTACAGGTTTTGTAGTGTGGCTAGCATCCTTTTTACAATGTATGTTAGTCAGAGTGAGGTGTCAGTCCCTAGGTCCCTAGGATGTCAGTGCATGTACTATGCATAGCCTCTTTGCTAAGGCCAAGGCATACTGGTCATGCCTACATCTGCCTACATGGACAGGCTCAGGGGGTTCCTCCTCTGAGTCTCCCTGTGGCTGTGAGAGCCTTGGTACTGGTGGGGGACTGTGTGTCCCTTCCCTGTGATGTTTCTGCTACAGCTGTTGCTGCAGGATCATATTGTGTTGCATGGCACATACTGTGTACATGTGTACATGTGTGGCTGGAGAGTATTGTAGGGCTCCACCAGATATATCGAGACAGCGGATCCGTGACTTGAACAACCCAAACACGCACTCTATTCCTAGTTTGTGCATGTGCCTCATTATGGCATTCTTCAATAGCTGTGTGTGTGCATTTCTGATGGGTGTCATCATCCACAGTTCCAGTGCGTAACCAGAATCCCCCAGTAGATGGCCATACTTGATGTCCTTCCTGGCAAACGTCTGGTACAGTTGTGATGCATGCCAGATGTTGGAGTTGTGATAACTGCAGGGGCTGCCAGCACACACATTCATGATAATGGCCTGGGCATTGCACAAAACCTGGCAATTGATGGAGTGATACCCCTTGTGGTTGATGTAGACACTACCTTCATCACCAGGTGGTGCTTTCATGTGCACATGAGTACAGTGTATGGCACCCAGTACCTCAGGGTAGTGTGTTACATGGTGGAAGAGACGCATATTGCTGGCCCTCTCCTTAGGGGTGCAGGGTAAACATATGTGCTCACTGGCATGTGTTTGCATGGCAACCAGGAACTGGTGTAGTACCCTGGATGCAGATGCCTGTGAGACCCCATCATGTCTCCAGTAGGTCTTTTAAAAGTACCTGTAGCTAGTATTCTAAGGGCTACACATACCTTTGTTTCCACTAGGATGGGTTCCCCTCTGTTGGCTCCGGGTCTGAGTTGATGGTGGGAAAGCTTCGTGATTTCTTGTACTATGTCCCTGCCCACCCTGTGGCACTCTACTATCCCCAGCTCATGTAGCCCCTGGAAGGTTACCCTGGGCCTGAACACATTTCTCCTTCTCAGTCTAGGCCTATTGTCAGCATCAGCACCAACACTGACCTCAGCCTCTAGCACATACAGATGTAGCAGAGCAGCAGCAGCCCCTATCATTTTGTCAGTTAAAATTTCCAAATGTGTATTCCAATGGTGCAGAGTATGCAGGGAAAATCAGATTGGAGGGTGTATGCATACTTTATAGTGGTGTGCTGCAGATGCAGCATGTGTGATTGGTTGACTAGGATGCATTCCACCTGCCAGGTCTTTCACTGAAGGTTTTGAATGGCCCAGTGTCAGTGGAACAGGGCTTATCAGTCATTTATACTTGATTGGCTTTCCCTGGCTATTTCCTTGTTTTTTTTTTTTTAAACTTCTTTCACTATTAAGCACTGGAGTGCAGCTCGCAAACCTGCAGCACTAGTATAAACAGTGCTTAGCAGTTTAGACACACCCCATGCATGGGCATGCTCAGCTTAGCTTAAACCAGCTAAAACATGTGCCTCACAGTTAAACAAATCTTAGCAGCACTGGACACCAGCCCCTCCTTCTTAGCTGTGCTTATCTGAGTGCAAACTTGCACTGGTGAGCTCCAATCCACTTAAACATAGAGTGACACACCCCCTTTTGATGTCAGCTATCTGTTCTACTAATAAAGAAGAAAAACAAACGTAAACCAGCGACCTTATCCAAAAAGTAGATCTTTACTAAAAATAACCAAAGCGCTTTTCGACAAGCCCAATGCCTGTCTTCTTCAAAGGATGTAAAACAACAAGTCACAATCACATTATATACAGTCATAAATTACAAATTACACAATTAGTCAATTAACTAATTAATTAAAAAGTGTATCTTTAAAGGGGCTGTTCTTCAAAGAACACACTAGTAGGCAGCCTGCATCAACATACTATCAATAATCAATAATAATAATAATGGTGGGACCATAAAATAAGACCTTCATACAACTAAATAATATCAAAAATATATATATAGTAATAACCTATGATACAATGAAATGAAATGATATAAAGTAAAATAAAATAAAATAAATAGAATGAAAAACAAATTTATATATAAAAAATGCATATTCTATTACCATATCATCTTGTAAGATTTTTTAATTTCAAAATGCTGGCAATTGAGCAGGTGTCGTTTAATCCGGGATGCCTGTAGGCGTACAATCTCACCTGCCAGATTAACTCTGCCTCTTCTAATTTTAGTGGTCTCGGCCCTCCCCTCTGATCTATAGGGATATGATCTATTGCCATAAACTTGAAACTGTGGTTAGGGTACACACTGATATGCTTGGCTAGAGCATTTTCCATTTTCAACTTTTTGATAGCGTATGTGTGTTCATATATGCGTTCCCTCAGCCTTCTCACAGTTTTACCTATGTAGAAGGCTGGGCATGATTTACATCTTGCCAGGTATATCACATATGTTGTGTTACAATTCAATTTAAAAGCTATCTTGTATGTGAAATTACATATACTGAAATGTGTCCCTTCCTCGATGAATCTACAATAGTTGCAATTCTGGCATTTGTGCATGCCTGCATTTCGCACCAAACCAAAAGGTTTCGCTTCCAAAATATTCTTCATATTTTTACCCCTCTTGTAAACCACTCGTGGTTGGTACCCCACTTTTTCGTAAATGTCAGGATACATTTTAAATAATTCCCAATTTTTCAAAATAATGTCCTTACACAAACCACTATTCAAATTAAAAGTGGTAATGAATGAACATGTTAAAGAAGATTCATCCACAGCCTCAAAGGCTGTCTCCCCAACTAAAGATGTATCCTTGTCCGCAATAGTTTCTAGTGTCTCAACAAACTTGGTATTATAAGTACCAACTGTGCTGTTAACTTCCACTGTTTCAATACAAGTGTCAAGGTTAACTGGAATAGTTGTGTTTAACCCTGTGTCTGTAGCTATAGGTAGCAAGGGTGTATACAACCTATCCAAACGTTTGTCAGTTACTTCTTGAATCAGCTCATCCAACAGACTGACAGGGTAACCCCTTGCTATAAACATATTCCTCAAGTTTAAACACTCCTCACAAAAGTCCTCATATAATGTAATCATTCTTGCAGCACGTACCAGTTGTCCCTTAACCACAGATCTTTTCTGGGAAAAAGGGTGACAACTGGTAAAATGCAAGAAGGTGTTGGAATATGTCTTCTTACGGTGTATCTTAGAGGTAAAACAATTGTGCTGGAAATCCTTTTGTAACCATACATCCAAATATGCAATACTAGCAGTAGAAAAAGTATATGTAAATTCAAGAAAATGTGTACTGCCATTAAAATAGTTAATCAACATAGAAGCTTCATTCTCTGTAATGCAGGAAAGAATAAATATATCGTCTAAAAAACGCGTATATAGTGTGATATTCTCTAAGTAAGGGTTTAAAGGCGAAAACACATGGTTTGACTCCCAGTAGGCCATAACCAAGTTCGCCATGCTGCCACCACATGGCGACCCCATGGCTACGCCTACTTTTTGTTTAAAGAAGTCATTACGAAATGTAAAAAAGTTGTAAGACAACACCAAATCCCCAAGTGTTGACACCAAGTCCATCTCACTTGCTGGAGCATTATGTTTCTTCATCATAAGGCTAACCCATTCTAAGGCTATATCCTGGGGTATGCTACTGTATAAATCCTTTACATCTATTGTAATGAAGTTCATATCTGTGTCAAAAGTGATCTTTCTAATGCTTTCCAAGTAGGACCAGGAGTCCTTACAAATCTGTGCCTCTTTCAAAACATATTTCTGGAGAATAGAGTCTATCAATTTCGCACATGTATATGTTGGAGTACCCCTACTGTCCACCAATAACCTCAATGGAGGGTTATCAATACATTTATGTATTTTAGGGATGCCAAAGACACATGAAAATTTTGGATAAGATGTAATTAAATAATCATGTGTCTTTAAGTCGATTTTGTTCTCAATAAATAAATCCTCAATGGTGTCATTAATCAACTTGTACGCGCAATTTACTTCAGATCTAGAACTCAACGTGTACTTATTAGATTTTAACACATCATACATCCTGTGCTCGTAATCGGTGTTCATAAACACCACCAATCCACCTCCCTTATCTGGTTTACAAAACCTTAAATCTTGGGTGCCTAAAAATTCAATAAGATCTCTCTCACATTTACTAATGTTAATAGCACCATAGTTGTGAACAGTGTTATTGGCCATATGCCTCAAGTCTAGTTCACAACATCTCTCAAATGTCTCTAACACAGGATGTAGGGGGGGATTTCTTGTACTATGTCCCTGCCCACCCTGTGGCACTCTACTATCCCCAGCTCATGTAGCCCCTGGAAGGTTACCCTGGGCCTGAACACATTTCTCCTTCTCAGTCTAGGCCTATTGTCAGCATCAGCACCAACACTGACCTCAGCCTCTAGCACATACAGATGTAGCAGAGCAGCAGCAGCCCCTATCATTTTGTCAGTTAAAATTTCCAAATGTGTATTCCAATGGTGCAGAGTATGCAGGGAAAATCAGATTGGAGGGTGTATGCATACTTTATAGTGGTGTGCTGCAGATGCAGCATGTGTGATTGGTTGACTAGGATGCATTCCACCTGCCAGGTCTTTCACTGAAGGTTTTGAATGGCCCAGTGTCAGTGGAACAGGGCTTATCAGTCATTTATACTTGATTGGCTTTCCCTGGCTATTTCCTTGTTTTTTTTTTTTTAAACTTCTTTCACTATTAAGCACTGGAGTGCAGCTCGCAAACCTGCAGCACTAGTATAAACAGTGCTTAGCAGTTTAGACACACCCCATGCATGGGCATGCTCAGCTTAGCTTAAACCAGCTAAAACATGTGCCTCACAGTTAAACAAATCTTAGCAGCACTGGACACCAGCCCCTCCTTCTTAGCTGTGCTTATCTGAGTGCAAACTTGCACTGGTGAGCTCCAATCCACTTAAACATAGAGTGACACACCCCCTTTTGATGTCAGCTATCTGTTCTACTAACACCAACACAATTATGGCCCCACACAGGTTTATTTGCAGACACAGTGGTCCATTTTTGCAATTTAGTAACCCCAGCTTATTTGCATACAAATCCCTGGATACTTCACTACTCCAGGGCATGCCTCCTTAGCAACCACTGAAACCTGTCATTATATACTCTGCATGCAGGGCACTATAATGCATTTTTTCAAATGTCTTATTTTCAGTTTTTCAGCATTTTAATTTTCTTTTTTTTGCATAACGGCATGTTTGCCCATTGCTGAGTGCCACACAAATGTAATATGTGTATTAAAAAAATACATATTTTATAATGATTTGTATTGCTTTTTGGACTCACTAGGCATAGTTCAGCCATTTCCATCCCTACATTGCAATATCTAACCTTCTTTTTGGGATTTTACAGCCCCTATTTAATTTTTACATTTCTATACACAGTTATTTTCCGTGTACATTTCTGACACCAACACACCTCCTACACGGGTACTTTTCAGCTTATTGAATCACAAATCAGCCTCGTTTGCATGGATTTCACCTACTTATGAGTTGATTTGAATTCCATGGACACTTCCATGTCCGCACGCTCATGCACTCCCCTCTGCTTTGTTTACTGGATTGCTCTGGTGCTGGTTTCCATGCTGGGGTTGTGCCGCTATGCCTACATGGAAAATCACTACATGTAGGCTTTAACAGACTCCCTACTGAACTATCAACACTTGAAATGCCGAGTGCTAATGTGCTGAAAAAAAAAAGATCAAAAATGTAGAACAGAGAATCTTGAACATTGCACTTTTCCTTTAAATTACTTTTTTGCAGGGGCAGGTTCAGAGACATAGAGCAGTTCCTATAGGAAGTGGGTGTGAATCAAAGTTCTGCTGTAATTACAGTGTGGTTCATATTGCTGATGGACTGCACTAGCAAATGTGTTGGAGGGGAATAGATCTACAAGCTGATTTATATAGACAATGTGAAATTAAGCTATTTCTGAACAATATTTTCAGCAAATCATAGATGAATGGAATGAATAACTAAAGGCATATGGGATGATACTGAGTATAGGCAAGGCAGTTGTCATGACAGCAAATGGGGAAAATCAGGAGAAGGTGAAAATTGAGATAGTATGGAAGAAAGTGGAACAGTCTAATAGCTACAGGTATCTGGGATGACAAAGGTATAATCAGAGGGGCTACAGACAGGGCTCAGAATTACAGGGGCCGTGTGTCACAGAAGAATGCTAAAGAAGCTGAAACATAAGGTGGTCAAAATAGTGGCTTAAACAGCACTTCTGTATGGTACAGAAAAAAGGGCAGTGAAGGCAAATCAATTAAAAATGATAGATGTATTAGAGATGAAGTGCCTGAGACAGGTGGTAGGATGCTCACTGTTGGCAGACGAAAAAGTGAGGACATCAGAGCAGTAGCCAAAATAGCTCCTATTGTAGAGAAGGTTAAACAGAACAAATTATGATGGTTTGGGCACATATGCATTACAGCAGAATAGAATGAGGGGAAAATGATTTGTGAGGGAAAGGATGACAACAAGAAACTAGGGCATCAAGCAAAGTGATGGATGAAAGAATACTTGCCACAGTCAGGCATGACCATCCAAGAAGATAGGGGTGAATTATTGAATCAACAGAGATGGAAACAACCATTAATCCCTCAAACCCAGGTAGAAAATTCAAAGAAATGTGGTTGATTATAATGCTGATGAGCAAGTGGAACACATTTAAGATATTTATGATGTTGATGAGTGACTTAAACACATTTAAGATACTTCCAGTGGTATATAGAGGGAAGGAATGATCTACATTTTCTGTGGTAAGGGAAAGTAGGCCAGTGGCAAGTGGGGAGACTGACTTTTAGTTTGCTGTTGTGGGAGAGAGGTTACTACAACTTCTTGCTGACAGTGGGTAGGGCACACAGGGAGGGTTGCAATGATTGAAGAGAGATGACAGAGCTTAAGTTTAAGGAGCAGTAGTCCACCTAGGTTTTGGTTGTGAGGCAGTGTGAGGTATGGTAGAAAAAGTGTTATGTTGCTGAGACAGCAAGGGCTGTCTTGCAGTTCATAACGCCTGTAGCTGTGGATCATATGTGGAACATACTGGACAAGGTGAGGTGAAAACTGCACACTGATAATGCACAGGGATGAATATGTGGAATACATGACATTGTGCTTAACTGGGCACACAAAAGTGAAGGCTGTTGAGAGGATATATGTCACAGCACAATGTGCCATCATACAAACTTACTGCACCACTATAGGAACTGCGTTGTGATGCTAGTGTATGGTGGGCATAGTACCTGTGGTGGCATATCTGCCACACTGTTTTATTACCACTGCAGATAGTGCTGGGATATTTTGTGTCTACCCACTGACCTTGACTGCACATCTAATTTTACATGTAGATATCTAGTGTCAAAGGAGAAGAAGTACCATGAAAAGAGACCAATGTGTTATAGCAGGCCCAATGTGATCATGAATGGCAGATACTGGATACAGACATGGAAAACTGGGCCTTATGTGGATGCATGTGGTGTGAGCCAGGTAGTGGATGTGAAGAAAGTCAGTGGCATAACATAGCAGCCCAACAGATTTGTCAGAGAGTCAACAACTTGATCTCACATACCCATCACAAGGCCGATGCCACTGCATGGGAAGGGATGGCCATGGCTGAGGGTTCACCATTACAGACCACTCTCACTGCCATGGAGAAGTTCATCTTGTCCCTAAATTGGGAGAATGAAAGGATGAGAAGCCCAGTGGAAGCCTTGATGTGTGTACTGAACTGTATGCACCATCCTTTGTAATTCTTAGGGATGCATCAAGTTAGTATTTTTTTATGTCAGTTAATACATTTTAGCGACGCATCTGGAGATACACAAGCCAGTGCATTTCTTTGTGTCGGTCCCAAGCCTGGATAAATGGGGAGGGTTGCGTCAGGAGGGGCATCCGGCGTAAAACTTGGCCAAATTATTCATGCGGACACCAGAAAAGATTTACATACCGGATTGGTAGAGGCCTGGGTTAACAACGACCGCCACCAATACTGTTAGCCAACAGGGTGCTGGTGGAAATTGGGCTACTGTTGGCCAGAGGAGGAGAATAGGTAGAAGGCATGGCCGAAGGCAGGAAGAGAGGAGAAAGGCTAGGGCTGTGGTAGTGAGGGTCAGACTTTGAATGGTGGCAGTATGACTGGTATAGGGAGAGAGCTAGCCGATATGATGGACAGAAGGATGGTTGGTATATTGTGTTTGCAAGAGATCAGATGGAAGGGGAGTAAGGCTATGTGTATCAGAGGTGGGTTCAAATTGTTTTATCATGGTGTGGATGGGAGGAGAAATGTCATAGGAGTTATCCTGAAGGAACAGTATGCTAGGAGTGTTTTGGAGGTTAAAAGAGTGTCGGATAGAGTGATGTTTACGAAGCTGGAAATCGATGGTGTAATGATGAATGTTGTTAGTACATATGCTCCACAAGTTGGGTGTGCAATGGACGAGAAAGAAAAATTTTGGAATGAGTTGGATGAAGTCGAGATGGCTGTACTCAAGGGTGAGAGAGTGGTGATTGGAGCAGATTTCAATGGGCATGTTGGTGAAGGGAACAGAGGGGATGAGGAAGTAATGGGTAGGTATGGTGTTAAACAAAGGAATACAGAAAGTCAGATGGTAGTGGATTTTGCAAAAAGGATGGACATGGCCGTGGTGAATACATATTTGAACAAGAGGGAGGAGCATAGGGTGACATACAAGAGTGGAGGAAGATGCACACAGGTGGATTATATCTTATGTAGGAGGGCCAGTTTGAAGGAGATTGGAGACTGTAAAGTGGTGACCAGGGAAAGTGTAGTTAGAATAGGATGGTGGTTTGTAGGATGATGCTGGTGATCAAGAAGAGGAGGATGAGTGTGAGGGCAGCACCAAGGATCAAATGGTGGAAACTGAAAAAGGGTAATTGTGAGGTGGAGTTCAGGGAAGAGTTAAGACAGGCATTGGGAGGCAGTGAAGAGTTACCAAATAGTTGGGTAACTACAGCAGAGCTAGTAAGGGAGACTGCTAGAAAGGTGCTTGGTATGACATCTGGACAGAGTAAGGATGACAAGGAGACATGGTGGTGGAATGAGGAAGTACAGGTGAGTATACAGAGAAAGAGGTTGGCGAAGAAGAAGTGAGATTGTCAGAGAGATAAAGAAAGTAGACAGGAGTATAAGGAGATGAGGTGCATGGCAAAGAGAGAGGTGGCAAAGGCTAAGGGTAAGGCATATGAAGAGTTGTATGAAAGGTTGGACACTAAGGAGGGAGAAAAGGACCTGTACCAATTGGCTAGACAGAAGAACCGAGCTAGGAAAGATATGTAGCAGGTAAAGGTGATAAAGGATAATGAGGGAAACATACTTACAAGTGAGGAGAGTGTGTTGAGCAGATGGAAAGAGTACTTTGAGGGGTTGATGAATGAAGAGAATGAGAGGGAGAGAAGGTTGGATGATATAGGGATAGTGAATCATGAAGTGCAATGGATTAGCAAGGAGGAAGTAAGGATAGCTATGAAGAGGATGAAGAATGGAAAGGCTGTTGGTCCAGATGACATACCTGTGGAAGCATGGAGGTTTTTAGGTGAAATGACAGTGGAGTTTTTAACCAGATTGTTTAATGAAATTTTGGGAAGTGAGAGGATGCCTGAGGAATGGGGAAAACATGTTTTGGTACCAATTTTTAAGAACAAGGGTGATGTGCAGAGCTGTAGTAACTACAGAGGGATTAAATTGATCAGTCACAGCATGAAGTTATGGGAGAGAGTAGTGGAAGCTAGGTTAAGAAGGGACGTGATGATTAATGATCAGCAGTATGGTTTCATGCCAAGAAAGAGCACTACAGATGTGATGTTTGCTCTGAGAGTGTTGATGGAGAAGTACAGAGAAGGTCAGAAGGAGTAGCATTGTGTTTTTATAGACTTAGAGAAAGCATATGACAGGTTGCCTAGAGAGGAGTTGTGGTATTGTATGAGGAAGTCAGGAGTGTCAGAGAAGTATGTAAGAGTGGTACAGGATATGTACGAGGGTAGTGTGACAGCGGTGAGGTATGCGGTGGGAGTGACGGATGCGTTTAAGGTGGAGGTGGGATTACATAAAGGATCAGCTCTGAGCCCTTTCTTATTTGCAATGGTGATGGACAGGTTGACAGACACGATCAGACAGGAGTCCCCGTGGAATATGATGTTTGCAGATGACATTGTGATCTGTAGTGAGAGTAGGGGACAGGTGGAGTTGACCCAGGAGAGATGGAGATATGCTCTAGAGAGAAGAGGAATGAAGGTCAGCAGGACAAAGACAGAATATATGTGTGTTTGAATGAGAGGGAGGATAGAGGAATGGTGAGGATGCAAGGAGTAGAGGTGGCGAAGGTGGATGAGTTTAAATACTTGGGATCAGTAGTTCAGAGTAATGGTGAGTGTGGAAGAGAGGTGAAGAAGAGAGTATAGGCAGGATGGAGTGGATGGAGAAGAGTGTCAAGAGTGATTTGTGACAGACGAGTACCAGTAAGAGTGAAAGGGAAGGTCTACAAGATGGTAGTGAGCCCAACTATGTTATATGGGTTGGAGACAGTGGCATTGACAAAAAGGCAGGAGTTAGAGCTGGATGTGGCAGAGTTAAAGATGTTAAGATTTGCACTGGGTGTGATGAGGGTGGACAGGATTAGGAATAAGTATATTAGAGGGTCAGCCCAGGTTGGAAGGTTTGGAGACAAAGCCAGAGAGGCAAGATTACGTTGGTTTGGACATGTGCTGAGGAGGGATGCTGAGTATATTGGGAAAAGGATGCTAAGGATGAAGCTACCAGGTAACTGGAAAAGAGGAAGGCCTAAGATAAGGTTTATGGATGCGATCAGAGAGGACATGCAGGTGGTTGGTGTGACAGAGCAAGATGCAGGGGACAGGAAGAAATGGAAACAGATGATCCGCTGTGGTGACCCCTAACGGGAACAGCCAAAAGATGATGATGAGTGGCGCATCTGTTACATTCTCTCAGGCATGCTCGGCATTCCCTTATTTCCTCTGCAAACACATGTGGAATGCAGATATGAATGCATACCATCCAAAGTGCATTTGTTTATATTCTTTGCATAGCTGTTTTTTGCACTGTTGATGCATCACAAGAAAGTGGGATTGTCATATATTTTTGTTGTTATATACAGATATTTACCTGTGTTCTTTCACAGGTGTTGTGGTTTTGCAATCCTTTGCCATGGAACAGGGAAGACCTGACCTCAGTGCTGTATTGGACACTGACAATAATGACAGCCTTTGAGTAGCACAGTCTGAGGTCACAAAGCTACTGTAATCAACAGTAACTATAGAGAGCACAATATCATCTATGTCTTGGGACACAACTCTATGCCTGTGCAACCCGCCCATACCACGGCATAGCCCTGCAAGGTCATTCCTGGAACCCCTAGCCAAGGAGCACCATCATCCCCTGTCCATGCAAAGGTGACTGCCACCTTCAATATGACAGAGGAAGTAGGTATACTGCACAGCAAGTAGGTCACGGTCACATAGTGGTACTGCCTCTATACTGTCTCTTGGTGGTTGTTAGTGTGCCTAATGTGGCACAGCATAGTTGACTGTGCATTCATGGACTATGTTGTGTGTAGGCACATGGCATGGGCATTGGGGTTGCCATCACAGGACTTACCTTTTTCATAGATTCATAGGTTCATAGGTTGCTACTGGGCTATCGGCCCTAGGGCCTATACAAGACTAGCCATAACAATTCCCTGGCTATTCCTTCCCACAGTATTTACTTCCCTGGACCCCTGTCTAGCAGGCTGACTGATGTGATCACCGGGGTGAATTTCCTATCTCCTATCCAATCATCAAGGTTCCTTTTGAAGGGGGCCAAAGAGGCACTCTGCTTGACATGTATGGGCAGTCTATTCCAGAGTCTAGGGAGTCTCTGGGTCAGGAACCTATTCCTCCAGCATGTTTTGTTCATTGCGATGACAAGGTTTAGATCCCTGGAGAGTGTGTCTCTGAGGGATTCGGATTTCTTTAAGTGTAGCATGTCCAACAGCTCTGGGTTTGACATGGCCTTGTATGTTAAGCAGAGATCATCTCTGAGTAGACGATATGCGAGAGAGTATAGGTAGAGGTTTTTTAGACAGTCAGCATAGGGCATCTGCGTTAGGCCTGTGATTCTTTTAGTGAGGTATTTTTGCAGCCTTTCCAGTTGTTGCAGATATTCTTGAGAGGTACATGCCAAACGGGGAGTTGTATTCTATAATGGGTCTAATGAGGGATTAGTACAGTGGGACAATGACCTCCTTTTTTCTGGATGAAAAGCCCTTAGTAATGAGGTGTGCCACATAGAAGGATTTCCTGACTGTTGTGGCGATGTGGTTCTCGAAGGTGAGACCACTGTCCGCCTGTGTCCCTAAGTCTCTTATCACACTTTCAGTGTTTAGTGTACTGCCACCTATGTGGTAATTCATGGGTACATGTTTTTTTCCCAAAGGGGATAACTATACATTTCTTGACATTGAGCTTGAGCCCATAGCTCTGGCACCAAGCATCTGTTTCTGTAAGGCCCTTTTATAGGATATCCACATCATTTGGGGAATTCAGTAATGGCTCCCAGTTTGCAGTCATCTGTGAACTTTGTTAGCCAGAGTCCCTTAGTGTTGGCCTGTACGTCAAAGAAGTAGATGCCAAACAAGAGCGGTCCCAGGACTGAACCCTGAGGTACTCCACTTGTCACTTGTCTGGAGATGGATTTGGAGTCAGCTACTTTTACAGTGTAGGTTCTGTCAGTAAGCCAGTTGGCAATCCATCGAGTGATGTAGGGATTAATGCCCAGCTTACTAAGTTTATCTATGATTCCAGAGTGGGTGATGATGTTGAAGGCCTTGGTGAGGTCCAGATAGGCTGTGTGGCCCACCTTACCATTGTTCATGGCTCTGGAGACTGATTCAAAGAAGTCAATCAGATTCAGGAGACAAGATCGGCACTTCATGAACCCAAACTGCATGGGGTCCAGTGTTTGAAGGTTGCCAATGTCTTTGTTTATAAGTTCCATGATAATATATTCCATGGCCTTACAGATCAGGCTCATCAGACTGATGGGGCAGTAGTTCCCAGGATCCAAGGTGGATCTCCCCTTGTGGAGTGGGATAACTGTAGCTGTGCACCACTCAGTGGGCAAAAAGCCTGAGGTGAGCCTATGATTAAACATGACACTTAGGTGAGGTGCTAGTTCATTTTGTAGTTCATGTAGTACACAGGAAACAACAATGGAGACTCTACTGGTGATAAAGAACTCGCAAAAAAACAAAACCAGATAGCAGGGAGACCGCGACCACAAGAAAATTTATTGTATTAACGTCAAAAGTAAAAACACGTTTTCGTCAGAATAAATATCCAACTTCTTCAGTTAAAATGTTGTTCCACAAACAATGCATTTAAATACTCCATTTGGGTATTACATAGCCAATCACATCCATCAATTAATTTACTTTAATTAACTTTTTAAAGGCAAAACCCTAAAAAAACTAATATAGGCTGTTGTCATAACAAATAAACTTAAATTTTTACGTAAAATTGCATATCCTTGCATATCAAAATTGTCCAACCTTTATTAAAAAACTTGATATTGTAAAAAATGTTTTTTTTAAAAAATGTATATATAAACATATAATAATAGAATCGTAAAAATATAAAATTATAGTTTAGCAGCCTTTAGTTTCAATAATGGTAGAATAGATATATGACCATTCATACCAGGCTGTCTATTAGCTTCCAGCAACACCTGCCAAAAAGTTTCCTGGTATTCTAACCGGGTCTCCCATGGACCCCCTCTATGATCTCTCCTTTGTGTCTCAAGTACAAAACAGATAAAAGTAGCTTGTGGGCATGTCAGGGTATGTCGATATAAGGCATTACTATAATTCTGCTTTTGTATTTCATAAATGTGTTCGTAAATCCTCCTTTTTAAATGTCTTTCCGTCTTGCCCACATAAAACTCTTGACAAATCTGGCACATACTTAAATAAATTAATCTTTGACTATTACAGTTGGAATAATTAGATGCATTAATCCATCTGTTTCTCGCTGGAATATACATTTTGTCAGTATGTGCTATAAACTTACATTGCCTACAAGCTCCACATTTGTATGTACCTTTACGCTGGTTAAGGGAAACTTGAGTCACCATCTCATGTTCTAAAATGTTTTCATGTAGTACACAGCCTGGGATGTCATCTAGTCCCATGGAAGCTGTATTCTTAGCTTTGGAGAGTACATTTCTTACCTGTGTGGCCATTATTACCAGAATTTGACATTCTTTTGGTATTGAGATGGGCCTTTTAGGGAGTGAGAGGGGGTGAAGTTTGCACTGAATCGATCTGCCAGGATATTGGCAATATCCTTGGGATCAGTATATTTAATGCCATTCTGTTGTAGCTCAGAGAAGATCTGAGCATTGCCATTTAGATTCTTGACATAGCTATAGAATGCCTTGTGGTTGTCTTTGGAATCTTTGGCAATTTTATTTTCATAACTAGCTTTGGAGGATTTTATGAGGGATCTCAGCTTCTTACTGCGGCTGGTAAGGGAGTTTTTTGCATCCTAGGATTTTTCTCTTTTCTGCAACAGTGACTTCCTTTTGTTGTAAAGTTTGTTTATGGCAAGAGGCCACCGGATTGGATTCCTTTTTTTGGAGGAGAGTGTCTTAGTTCTATTGGGGATGGCACAATTCATGTATGAGTGAATGTGCTCGTACAGTGCCTTAGTGTAGGATTCAGCAGTTGAACTTTCAGTTCCCATCTGCATGGGTGTCATGATGTTTGTCACTTCTGACTTGAGTAACATGAAGTTGGCTTTGGAGAAGTTTTTTACAGAGGTTTCCTTACTGGGAGGTGGGGGTGGGATGTGGATGTCAAGGGTGATTAGCTTATGGTCAGACCTGACCAACAATGGGGTGACCATAGGTGTGGAGCATCGATTTCCCATGTTGGTAATGACCAGGTCTAGGATATTGGAACCCCTGGTGGGACTAAGGATTAGTTGATCCAGGGCATTGGAATTTATGAATTCAAAGAACCGTTGGGCAAAGATGTTGGTACATGAGTAGTTTTCCCAATTAATGGCAGGGTAGTTGAAATCACCCAGTATTAGGGTGTTTGGTTGTATCTTAATATTTTCCAGTATGTTTAGAAAGGTGTAGTGAGAATCTTGGGGCATGGTGGGGGATCTGTGGCAAGCTACAATTTGGATTGCAGTCTTACCTAGTGTTAGTTGCACCTGGAGAATTTCAGATGCATTGTGTTAGGCAACTAGCCTGGTGTTGTGAATATTCTTGGTGAATATGGACACTCCTTCACCTTTAGTGTTTCGGTCCTGGTTTGGTGGCCAAAAAGTGTGGTAAGAGTTGTAGACTGGTATTGCAGGGGTGCTCTCTGGAGCCTTGAATCAGGTCTTAGTTACTGCACAGATATCGATGTTCTCCATTTATAGGAGTGCCTCGAGAGAGTGCATTTTGAGGTTTAGACTTCTAGCATTGAGTAACATTACCTTCAGATTTTGCATGCTTGTACCTGTTACGGTGGTGGTTTTGTCCTTTGAACTTTGCCTAAAAAAGGCACTATAGTGGTGGCAAGAGCCTTAGCCAGTAACCTGAATCCCAGGGGCGACAGGTGCAGACCATATCTGGCAAAGCATCATGGTCTGTCGATCATGTCATCCCAGGCAGACAGATACTGGATCCCCTTTGAATGACACCAGAAGCTTAGCCAATTGTTGAAGTCAATCATTTTGTCCTTATACTGTGGTATCATTCTGGGAGAAGGCAGGATGCTACTCAGGGCTAGGGTCATACCTGCCTGGGCCACATGATCCGAGAGCTCTTCCATGTCTCTTTTCATGTAGTCCAGGGAGGTACGTCTCAAGTCATTTACTCCAACATGGACAGTGATAGAGTCATATTTGTACTTGTTGTGGAGTGACTTGAGTGCATGCATTAAGTGGTGGATCCTGGCACCCGACAGGCAGCTGACTGTAATTTTCTCCTTGTTCAGCCTGGTGAGTGGGACATCAGTGTGCCTGACTATAGAATCACCTATGACTAAAGTGTTGGGTACGTTGTCTTGCCTTAGGGGCTGTTGTTGGGTGGCACACTGATGTTGTGAGCTATGTGACACTTTGGTTGTGATTGGTGTTTGTTTGTATTTCAGCTTCAGAGGTCCTTGTTGCTTGGGCAGGTTACTTTTAAGGGCCTCCACATATGTGGGTTTAGTGTTGCTATGTGTGGGTGTTGGTGGTGTTGGTTTAGAAGGACTCTGTGTCTTGCTTGAGGTGTAGTGTGGGTGTTAGCCTTCTCTTGACTGTCTAGCACAATCTTGGGTGGAGACAGCTTTGCTTCCAGTTTGGCTATGTAAGTGCATCTCTCACAGGTTGTAGTGTTGGGTGGTATGAGGAGAGGGTTGTCTGTGTACATGAGGCAATTGCTGCATTGCCTCAGTATGCCCCATTTTCACCAGGTGGACAAAAGAAATCACTGGAAACTGACCCTTGGACATGCCTGGTTTGGTGCTTTTTTTTTGTAAAGTATAAGAGCTGTTTTCCCTTAACTTAGCAAGGTACTTTGCATTTATAGGCTGTTTAGTGTCTACTATTAATTTCTCCTTATTAACAAGGAGAGCTGAGTGTTTGTATCAGTTTAAGACTTCCTAGTGTTTTCCAGCAGGTTTAAAAGCAAGTGCTAGACGCAGGGATGCTTAAAGGTAAGATGAAAAAAAATGGTTTATCCTAAACACTGCAGTGTGCACCAGAGGAGTCAGATGTGAAAGTAGGTAACTTAAGTTTTACCTGTCTAAAAAGTTAAGTTTTAGTGGGGAGTCACTATTTTTAAAACATCAAGATAGATTGAAAGGGTGTGGTCACTTTTGTATTTTGGTACTATGGAATACAGTAGGATGGCCAATAAATTTAAATAGTTGAAGGGGAGTGATTTCACAAAATGATAATTTTGTGCTTACTCATACAAGCCAGTAAAAACAGAGAGGAAATGAGACATATGGTCAAATCAACATAAGGGGAAGGCAACTAGAAAGACAATGGTGTTTAAGAACACTACAGTAACCGTGTGGGAGGGTGAGGAAAAAAATTTCTGCCTGACTCACAAGAGACAGAACGGTGGTCTCTTTTCAAGTTTCCTAGGTGATGTTACCGGTGGCATTGCTTAGATGGGATAAAGCCATGGCTTTGGATGTGCTCACAGTCTGCAAAATCCCACTTCTAGTTCCAAAACACCAGTTACACAACCACGTCTGCTGGAATTGAGTCCCCTGAAACCCATTCTGAATGAGTATCTAGTAATTCCGTACACATATGTCTCTCAGAAAGCACTGACTCATATTTACACTGTTTACCCATCTTCACAAATGCTGTATCACACACTGTCCATCAAGTGCTTAGTTTATTCCCCCACTACTGTGCCCATTGCTGATTCCTGTCCCTGTGCTTCTTTCTACATATGTATATAATGATGACATTGTCCTGGCCTTAATGCTGCGATTCATGGTTAGACAATGTCTGATTTACACTTTGTCCAATCATTGCAGTGCAGAGCGTAGCTTGGGAATAGTATTGCATGCATCAGTTTTAATCTTTGTTGTGTCTAAGTTGGCCCATGGTTGTGGGCCAGATGCTGAATCTTTTCCAGTGCCAGGGCATATTTTTCCCACAACTACCTCACACACTCTTCTCTTGAATCTGTTTCTTCAGGTGGCTGGCTCTGGTCTGTATGGTTCTGCAACAGCAATCTTCTGCTCTATTTCCTTGAACACCACACCATGTTTCTCAGACTTGCACAGACTGCAAATATCTTATTGCTGATCTCTGAGGCATGCTGCAACATACCACCAGAGGAAATTATGCAGGAGAAGTGAGTCTTCATCAGTCTTGATTATTTATTTATTTATTTGACATTTGGTAACCATGAATGTCCAACTGGGTGGGTGCCCCATTTTCAGCAGAGGCCAGGGAGAAAAGCTCCATGTGCTACTATACAATTCAATAGTAAATTACAATTCAATGCAATAAAACAGCAAGTAATAGAATAGTATAAAATAAAACAATGTAATAGTGCAATAGTACAATAAACAATTTAAAGATGATATGTAGAAAAAGAAACAAGATTGAAATAAAATTAGCCTTTAATGAGAATCCAGTAGTACATAGGCATTTATGTATAATGCAGTTCCAGTGAAAGTATTTTTGCCCTTATTTTACGTTTGTCTGGACTGTTTGTTATTAAATTTCATTTGCAAGAAGAGAGAAGTTGTTTAGATATATGCAGTAATCAGTAAATTATGGTATTTTGTAATAATTTGGAAGCGAAGGACAAATAAGATAAGATGAATATTAGGCTTATGGCAGGGTTGTTTGCAATTAGTTTTTTTTTTTTTTTTTTTTTACAGCGACAGTTGCTTGACTTAAGTAGTTGTTTTAGTTTGATTTTACATTTTCTGTGGTTCTGTGTGGACCTAATGTCTAGTGGTAGTGAATCTATAGCTTGGTAAGAGAGTAGGAGTAGAGATTGTCCTGCGGTTTTGTTTGGCTTATATAAAGTTAATAGTTGTTTATCTTTGGAATGTAGGGCTTGGTTGGGAGTACAGGTTTGAAGTACATTATTTATGGAAGGTCATTTTTCTGGATTATAAATTATTTTATGTGCCATGGTTAGTTGCTGGTAGTTGAGATGTTGAGATAGATTCAGCCAGTTAAGGGAGGGCAGTACAATGATGTTTTTGGAAAGGTATACCTGTTGAAAATTTGGCAATTTTATTATAAGAGGATTCTAGTTTATTTGTTAATGTGATTTGGTGGTTGGTTAGTATAGTCGTACCTTATAGTAAGGAGGGTAGGAGGTATGTGGATGCTAGTGTTCTTTTAGTGGTTGGGTTCATGAAGTGCTTGAGCCTATATTGAATTCCCAGTTTTTGGTGTTGTTTTTTGAGGGTATTTTGAATATGCAGCTCAAAAGTTAGTTTATTGTCTGTAGTGACCCATAGTAGTTTGGCATAGGTAACAAGTTCTTTTTCTGTGTTATTGAGGGAATACATTTTAAAATCAGTGGGGTATGGTTTAGATGTGAAGAGAAGTAATTTGGTTTTGTTAGGGTTTAGTAAAATATTTACATTATCGAGCCAGGTTTCAATGGAGGTAAAAGCAGTTTGTGTTATTATTTTTAGCTGAGTAATATTTTTTGCAGTGGATATGATGGTTGAGTTGTCTGCATATTGGATAATGCTACTTTGGCAGGAGGCAGCATGGAGGTTGTTTATAAAGATGATAAATAGAAGGGGCCCAAGGATAGAGCCCTGGAAGACTCCTGTTTTGTTAGGAAGATTAGGTGAATGATAGCTTGTCACTTTACACACTGTTGTCTTAGAGATAGGTACATTGAGAACCATTGTAGTATAGCGTTGCTGAGTTTTATGTTAGATAGTTCATGCAATAGTTTTTGGTGTGGTACTGTGTCAAATGCTTTTGATATCTCAAGGAATATTGCTGATGTTGGATGTGCTAGGTCCTTAGGTCTATTGACTGTATCTGTAAAGTATATTACAGCAGTTAAGAAGCAACAGCTCACGGCCGAAGTAAACCCCAATTTTTTAAAAAAAAAGTATTGAAAAGAACTTCTGGAAAGGCGCAATAACCAGCAATAATATCAAGGGGTCATTTTAATTGTAATTCAAAAGGAGTTGTCTACCTGGAAATTTGAATATATGTTTTTTTTTTTTTATGAAAAAAAAAAAAGAACTCTAAAAAAAGAAGGATATACGAAAGCACAATTAAAACAAAAAAAAAAAAATGCCACGAAGCCACCAGGTCTTAATGATGCCAAGTATCAATAGTGCCCTAAGCTGCGCTGAGCAAGAGCAAGACATTTATATTAAAGTAAGATCATTTATTAAGTAAACATTATATAGATATATATTGAAGTGTTTTTTTTATAAATTTTTTTAGAACTTTTTTTATCATTGACTTTCATTCCCAGTATTGTCTTGAAAAAGCCTGGGAGAGCCCGCGGCGCGCTTGACCGCATTGGTGTGTTCATGTGTGCTATGCGTTTTTTCTGTGGGGACGACGTGTAAAAAAAGCGAGACATCATCACATCATCATCCAGGTTCCTGTTTGGGATTAATATTACAGCAGTTGCTGTACTGTGTGATGGTCTGAAACCATGCTGGGTGGGTGTAAGTAGTTTGTTAGAAATGAAGTATTCAAGGAGCTGCTTATGTACACATTTTTCCAAGATTTTGGAGAGAGGGGACAGAACATAGATGGAATGATAGTTGGGCAGCTCATTTGATTTCCCTCCCTTATGTAAGGGAATAACAATTGATTTCTTCCATATTAGTGGTATATATTATTATAATATAGATATGTTTATAAGTATGCTAATTGGGTAGGCTATGGCACTGGCTGCTAGTTTTAGACATTTGGATGGGAGATTGTTGGCAGAGAAGGAGCAGGAATTTATTTCTTGTAGTAGACATTGCATATAGTTTGTGCATACTGGTTGCAGTATGAGGGATGGCAATTTTGGTGGCATAGTTGGAGTATTTAGAGGGGTGGATTGATTAGAATTGGCATTTTGGGGTGTTGGATTAGGGTTGGCAGTATTTGTGGAGTTAGTGGTGAAGGATTTGCTGGGATTATTGACCAAGTTTTCTTTACTTTGTTTAAAGTGTGTATTAAGCATTTCAGCTATTTGCAGTAAGGATTTGTCTGCAACTGGTGCAGGGTTTTGTTTTGTTCCTAGGGTAAGCAAAGTTGAAATAGTGGACAAGAACCTTTTAGGATTGTTATTATTGCCAAAAATATTGTTTTTGTCTGCAGTTATAAGTTTCTTTGCCTGGTTTAGTAGTTGCCTAGAATTTTGCAAGGATAAATCATTTTTAATTCTTTGTAATTCTTACTTTTTGTAGAAGTTGTTTTATGGTTTTTGTGAGCCAGGGTGCTGTGTTGACTCTGGTTCACTTTGTGCGGAGTGGGACAAGGTTATTGAGGGTATCTAAGAATAACTGGTTGAAGTAGTTAACTGCTTCATTTAAGGGAAGCATCTTTAGGATTGTCCAGTTTAAAGATTTTAATATATTGAGAAAGACAGTTTGATTAAATTTGGATAGGTTGCAGGTTGTTTTGTATTGATGAGTTATTGGTTGATGAGTAATAGTTCTGTGTGTGTATACTGGTAATGGTCACTTAGTGTATCTGGAAGGGTGCTCAAGCTGGGGTAGTTTTTAGCTTTAGTGATTAGGATCCAATCTAGAATGAAGTTTTGGTTACTACTTTTATGTATTCTAGTTGGGGTTGTGATCAGTTGTGTGAGGCCTGATAAGTTAAGACTGTTAGGGGGAAGTTAGAGATTAATTTTTGCCAGTTGATATTTACATCCCCCATGATTATAGATTCATTACATATGTTTTAGGACATCCAGGAAATAAATATTTTCCAGTGTATACAGGTTTTGACCAAGGGAAATGATTAAGGTTGTGATACAGAGCTGTTTGCTACTGTCTGGTTTTAGGAAGGTAGTGAGTATTTCAGCATTGTTGAATGTTGAGATTGCTTTGGTGTATGGGATGATAGTATGTGTGGATGGGTAAATCAGAGCTACACCACTTGCTCTTTTTTGAATTCTATCAGACCTTTTGATGCTATATCCAGGAGGAAGTAGTTCTGTATCTTGGATATTTGGTTTTAAGGGTCTATATTAAAAGTTTGAAGTCTGAAAACTTTGAATCTCATATGGTCGACTCCATATGAGCAAAGTTTTTAAACATCGAACTGAAAATGTAAACACAGTAAAAACAAAAAAATTATCTGAATGCTCTATGCAGGGGGGCTTGCCTCTCCTGCTACTTAAATATACCAACTCCAAGATCGCACTACATTGAAGTGAAGGGAAGAATTCCATACATTGTTCTCCACTGAAACATTCGATGCTTGAAAACATCACTCATATGATGTCAGTCATATGAGATTCAATGTTTTCAGACTTTGAACTTTTAATATAGACGCGGTTTTAACCAAGGTTCGGTAATAGAGAGTATGCAAGGATTGTATTGTGTTAGCCATGCATGGAGGTCTGTTATTTTATTACACATGCTCCATATGTTTAGTGTAGCTAAAATAATGAGCTTGGGGATGGTTTATTATTTCCATGAATGGTGAAAGGTCCAGGGATTAGGTGGATATCTCCACATTGAGATAGGCCTGAAGATATGGAGTGGCAGTGCATTATAATTATTGGTAGTACTTTTGGTTTCATTTTTATTAGATAGTTATATTTACTATTTCTGGAGTAGTAGGGTTTAACCATTTTTGATAATAAAGTTTGTGGGGTAAAGGAGAGAGGGAGAGATGATAGGAGTTTGTAGAGATGAAGTAGTAGTGTTTGGTGGGGAGGGTATTATGGTATTGCTATTTGTGTAATTGGATTAATTAGGGAGGGAGTTAGTAATGTGATAATGAGTGTGATTGGTTTGGATGATGAAGAGGGAGGGGTTTTGATTAGCATAAATGTAATTGAAGAGGGGTGGGTGGGAATTTGGTTAGGTAGGGGAGTGGAGTGAGCCCAAGCAAGGGCGAACATAGTGGGTTGGATGGAGATAAGGGTTAGTGAGAAACAATCAGTAAGTAAATACAGGACAGCTCTTGCAGGAGTTAAAGTTAACAGAGTTCAGGAAATCTAGGTCTGTAATATGAATGTTTAAAGCCGTTTCAGTAAATAAGCTGAGGTAGAGTTTCCACGGTTAGCTTAAAAAATGGCAGAGTAGGAAAAAGCAGTAAGATAGTATTATAGTGAAAAAGAGGAAGAGAAAGGAATTGATTTAGTAAGACAGAGAGTTAAGAGATAAGAGAGTGGGAAAACTGAAATGCATTTTTGTGATGTACGAGGTGCTGATAAAGTAACAGCAAGTGGTATATATAAACACATTTTCAGATGTACAAGTTAGAAAATGGTGTTTGTGGCTATGGGGATACAGGGACTTGGTGTGTTCCTTAGTGCTGGATTGTTCTTATCTTGGATGTGTTTAATATGTCCCATGGTTGTGGCCAGATGCTGAATCTTTTCCAGTGCAAGAGCATATTTGATGCTCATTGATGATGTTGGTGGTCTGTGGTAGTGTAATGTGGTATTCCATCCCAGCCATACTCTATGGTGTTGAATATCTGTACTGTGAGCCATGGCTCCAGGGAATACCTAATATTACCAATAAAATGCCCCTGTGGGAAGTCAACCAAACAAATTACAGGTGTAAGATGGATGTATACCTCTCCTCCATAATCATAATGTTGCTAATTTCTATATCATTAGCATATGATGCTGACCTCACAATGTCACTGGGTTATGCAACAGGGCCACTCTTGTCTCTGAATGTCATCTTGTGCACTGACACTACATCATGCCTATTACACGGCAGTATTTGCTTTTAAATCTCACTTTGCATTTTTCTAAGGTATTTTTTTATATGTTATGTTAGTACATATGTATTTTGCAATATTTGTGCACTTTATTTGATTACAGTGTAATTTTCTATAAATTTTGCATGCCTTCTGATTCGCTGATCATATTCTTTTTGAGCATTCATTTTGTTAAAATGTTATTATTGTTTGAACATTGTTCATAGGTTCATAGGTTCATACTAGGCTATCTGCCCTAGGGCATTTATAAGCCTAGCCAGAGTGTGTGCCAGAGTGTGTTTGGCTTTCGCCACCCATTTTAAATTAATTTTGCTATGACCTTTTTCAAGGTTAGTATACTGTGCCTCTGTCTAACAGTGACACAGAAGTGATACCTGGGGCAAACCTACAATCTCCCATCCACTCATCAAGATTCCTCTTGAAGAGAGTCAATGAGGGACTCTGCCTAACCTGGACTGGGATTTTATTCCAGAGTGAAGGGAGCCTCTGGGTTATGAATCTGTCCCTCCAGCATGTCCTATTTATTTCAGTGCTGAGGTTCAAGTCTCTCAAGCACGTAGCTCGATGGGATTTGGATTTTCTGAGGTGCAGCATGTCCATTAATTCTGGGTTGGACATGGCTTTATACATCAGGCACAGATCGCCTCTGAGCAGGCGGTATGCCACTGAGTAGAGCTGGAGTTTCTTTAACCGGGCAGCATATGGCATCTGTTTAAGCCCTTTGATCCTCTTGGTGAGGTACTTTTGGGGTCTTTCCAGTTGCTGCAGGTGCCTGGTAAGGTACATCCCAAAAGGGGCATTGTACTCAATTATGGGCCTGATGAGGGATGAGTAAAGAGGCACGATGACCTCCCCTGATCTAGATGTGAATCCCTTCATGATTAGGTGGGCTATATTAAATGTTTTTCTAACCACTTTGGCCACGTGGTTGTCAAATGAGAGATTGCTATCAACTTGGGTTCCCAGGTCCCTAATTACTTCTTCCGTACTTAATGGATTACCACCTATGTGGTAATTTGTGGGCACTTTGTTTTTGCCAAAGGGGATGACTATACACTTTTTGGCATTTAGCTTGAGGCCATGGCTCTGGAACCAGTTGTCTGTTTCTATGAGGCCCTTTTGGAGGATGCTTGTGTTGGCTGGAGAGTCGATTATGGCGTCCAGTTTGCAGTCATCTGCGAACTTGGTCAGCCACAGTCCTTCCCAGTTGGCCTGTACCTCCGAGAAATATATACTGAACAAGAGAGGTCCCAGGACTGAGCCTTGTGGGACGCCACTTGTAACTGGTTTGGAGTCTGACATGGCTCCAGCAATTCTAACCATGTGGGTTCTGTCCTTGAGCCAGTTTGCAACCCATCTAGTGACATAGGGGTTATATTTAAGCTGGTGAGCTTATCTATAATGCCCGAGCGGGGTATTGTATCGAAGGCTTTTGCGAGGTCCAGGTAGGCTGTGTGGACCACCTTCCCCTCGTCAATGGCCTTGGTGACTGTTTCAAAGAAATTGACCAGGTTTAAGAGGCAGGATCTGCCCTTAACAAAGCCGAACTGGGTAGGATCCAGTGTCTGTAGGTTCCCAATATCTTTATTTATGAGGTCCATGATGATCCTTTCCATAGCTTTGCAGACCAAGCTAGTCAGGCTTATGGGACGATAGTTTCCAGGATCCGTTGAGGCACCACCTTTGTGGAGAGGGACCACTGTTGCTGTACGCCACTCTTTGTTTATTGATATGTTTATGTATTTTGTGTTTAATGTAAATGGGGTATGTCATATGGTTGTATATTTTGAGTTCTTGTATGTTTGATTAGTTTATTTTCCTCCCTTTGTAGTAAATGTGAGAGATTGCTTAGCATTTTCTGTATTTTTTTTTAAATATTTTGTTAGTTTGCATTTTTGTTTTGATTTGTAGTTAGATTTATAGCTTGGAGTACTGTACATCTGAGATATATTTTGGAGAGTATTTCATGCTTACTGTGATGTTTTTATTTTATTTTACCATTGTACTGAGCTGTTTATAAACACACTGTGCAGTTGCATAAATGCATTTGGTGCAGTGTGTTTAGTATATTACTATTAGTTGTCAGGAGTCATAGACTTTACACAAACATACAGAAACCTGTCAGCTTCTACCAATGGTATAGAGTTGTGTATTATATGCCAGAGTATTTATGCAACAATAATGCAGACAAGGTGGGGTAGGAGGCACTGTATAATGTGGCAGCGCTACATACCACTCAACATCTTTACTCAAGAATTCTGGACAAAGTCAAAAATAAGAGACAACTATCCAAATTCAAGGACAATTTTAAAGTTACTTTAATTCACTTAGAAAGTTAATAGAAAAACAGTTTTTGCATTAACATGCATTTTCAGAACAATATAAAGCATGAAGCTCTAGTCTCTATCATTATTGACTGACTGTAATCTAAATTTTTACTAGGAACAGAACAACAATATGAGACAAAATCAGGGACATTCTGAAACATGTGTGAGTTCAGAGGTATTCCATACTACGAATGACAGGGCTACACAGTGCAGCTAGGAATAACAACATGGAAAGGTATAATATTCCTTACTTTTGTTCCCCTTTATACTGTGCTTTGCAATCATGCTTAAGACTGATTCATAAAAAGCTTTAATTTGTTAGCCATTTGTTCAACAACACAACAACAAGGAAGGGGTAACACTGCACTGAGAATCACTAGGACAGAACCATTACAAGATGGTATAGTGTATGTGAGTCTTGTAAAATCCTGGGGAAGGGTCATTTACATACCAGCTTCAGGCCACAGTGGTATGGAAAAAGTGGAAATTCAGGCAGAAGTTGCAGGATTTCTTTGATAAAGTTGAGCAAAAACAATTCATCATGATAAGGGTATTGGGACAGACAGAACAGGATCTATTGATTACAAGAGTCCATATGAGTGGGCCTGCAGGAATAACAAATGAGTGGCCATTCTAGATTTCTGCCCAGCAAACAGCTTAGGAGTGTCGAACATATAGATAGCCAAGACAGTCACAAGAATGGTCAAAACACAATTCAGGTAGACTTAAGTCTAGTGAGAAAAGAGCATTTGGGTGATACCAGAGATTGTAAGTCATCCCTTGTGAAACAAACACCCCCCAGCAAAAAACACTGGTGTCCATAATCAGCCATAAACAGGAGTCATAGAAAGCTCTAAGATCGACAGAGGCAAGGCTTAATGCCTAGACGATGAATGGAGCAAAAGTGCAAGAGGTGATGGAAATACTTTGGACTCTGGCACCTCAGGAAAAAGAACAAGTAGATGGAGTCAGAGAAGAACGGCGATGTTTCAAAACAGCAAAGGTGAAGACAATAGAACAGATATGCTGTCATGCCAGGTATTGAAATAAGGTACATAAGAGAAGCTGCTGGTGGAATGCAGAAGTCCAGGACATGATCAAAAGAAAGCATAATTGTGATAAATAGGAGAAAAAAGTGGATCAAGCAAAGAGGGATACTGTTTTGCTACAAAAAGGCTAAGAGAACAGTCATGATGACAATGTCATTATCAGAAAAACTCTACCATCTTCTAGTAAGGGCTTCAGTTTAAAGTCACAAGGAAGCTCTATCAGGGTGTAAGACAATGTCATAAAAATAAAGAAGATAATCAACATGCACTGCTCATTAGGGGTACCATAAACAATCTGCTCATGTGACCAGAGAACAAGAAGTATAGATGGAGGGAATACTTTAAAAATTATCTGAAAAAAATAAACTCTACAAAAGTTGTACTGCCACATGTGCAGCCTACACTGGAAGAGGAAGGAGAACACATCCTAGAGCTACCTTTTATATATTGTCATTGAACAAGACCAATATTGAACTAGTATCCCATACTAAACTACTAGGTGTGATTATGGCCACCACCTAAAATTTGGTCTCCAACTTCAGACAGCCATAAAGACACAACAAAAAAGTAGAGTAAAATGCGACCTTTCTGACTACTTGACAATGTTAATATATTTTATATCTTTTTTTTATTATTCTTCGTCAGTTTCTTATCATTTTTCTTGAATTGGTTTTCTTCACTTTGGCAACGTGTGCTGTCAGTTTTGCACAGAAAACATACATTTAATGGTGCAGGAGTATTTGTTTAAAAACAGGTGTTTTGAATCATATAAATAACTTTGAGACTGTGACTGGGATTTTGAAAGGCTTATCTTGAAGGAAAAGCCATGACATGATATTTTTCTCTGCTTCCAGTAAGCCTGTCTGATTCTTAGACTGCCATCTTGATGAGGTTTCCCACAAACAATAGTCTCAGTGTTCAGGGCAATCCCTGAATCATAAGTGCAGGATAATGTGGGAATCCAGGGGAAATAATAATGCTAGTTAGGCATTTGCTCTTCCTTGGAAATGTCAGTAGCTCCTGACTTATGTGGTCAAGCAATTCAGACCCTTGCTTGGCAGTGCAAAATGAACCGTTGTTCAAAAAAGTGAAGACAGTAAAAAAATGGCAGTGTAAAATGTCAGTGTTGAAGAAAAAAATGAATGCAATCAAAACATGGCAGTAATCCATTTACCCCTATTGAAGCAGGACAAAAAACACCAAGTAATTTTTCAAACTAAGTTTCTAAAACTCATGAGGATATTCATTAACTACCAGTCAGAAGTTTTATATTAAGCAACAGTATAAATAATTTAAACTGCACTTTGAGTGCATTTTACTTTCTGGCTCAGTCCAACAGTCATCTGATTGTACTTCTTTAACTGGTCTGTTGTATCACTGCAATGTTGTTCCATACAGAAAATAGATTTCTAGGATGGCAAGCAAGAAACCTCTTGAAACATTCATATATGAGCATTTGACAATGGGCCATGAAATCCTGGTCAAAACTCTGCATAAGGAGAGCTCTTTTCTTATATGTCTAATGTATAAAATACCATGACCTCATTTTTATGAGGTTTTAGTTGCTAGGATATATTAGATATTTCAGTGGGTATGTCTAAATTGCATTCTTGTTAACATTCATGATATAATGACCCTTCCAAATGATAAATGAATATATTAATGTGCTATTAAATAATACCTCATTGTGTAAAATAGAGAATAATCTATTTGTACCTTTGGAGGTAGATTTCATATATTAACAGACTGATTCAATATGATACAAGGGTTTTAGTGACTTCCTAACACTGGGCCCTCAGGGTACCAGCATGTGGTGGCAGTGGAGGTTTCCACATGTCTTTCTGATCTTGGGTTACATTGAAGGATTTAAGTGCCTGATTTTGATTGCTCATCTTCTGCAGAGTGATAGGCATGGCTATGGTTGTGACTGATTAGCTTCTACAGGAGTGGAGATTTACAGGCTTTAAATGACTGGAGGTTTGCACAGGTTGGCACCCTCCAGTGCTTAACTGTTGACACCCCTCTGAAGCACAAATCAGAGAGGGGAACAGGAGCCTACAAAGAAGGAGACAATGGCAACAGACCCCCTTTCCGCCTATGGTGTCTGAATGTTTCAACGCACTACAAGGAAGTTAGTGGTTTCCTAGAATGTGGTCTGATGTGTATTAGCCTCTGGTGAGTGTAGAGGCTTCCACATGATAATTACCTGAGGGCGGATTTTAATGAAAGATCAAAGTGCCTGACTATGCCTGGCTAGTTTCTGTAGGGCTGCAGACTGGATTTTAATTAACTGGCTGATTTCTCTAGGGGCACATGATAGTTGAAGCCTTTTTGAATTTAAATAAGTACAGGAATCCTTAACCTGGCTCTCTGTTTCACTTTGTGTGGTGTTGCAGGGCAGTGTCTTCTTCTTCTTTCAGCTTTTCCCGGTTAGGGGTCACCACAGCAGATCACCTGTCCGCTCATGATTGGCAGTGGAGTTTTACGGTGTCGAGTTGCCAGCCCGACACCCAATCTTCTACAGAAGGCACACATATGCATGCATGCACTCACACCTAGGGCCAATTTAGAGTGTCCAATCCACCTACTGCATGTCTTTGGGATGTGGGAGGAAACGGGAACACCCGGAGGAAACCCACGCGACCACAGGGAGGACATGCAGACTCTGCAAAGAAGGCACTCCAGCCGAGGATTGAACCGGAGAACCTCTTGTAAATCCTATTATTTAAGTAGCACAAGAGCCTAATCTGAAACAGTTAAGACATCCTCTACATCCTTGTTGTGGGTTACACAAATTTCACTTCCTTTTCTCTCTCTCAGTAATTATTGCTTATTTGTCCTGTTGCCAATGATTTTATTGTTAAGACTAATTTATATTTCCTGACACTTATTCATTAGCCTTTCACTGTTGTCTTAGTACATACCTGTCATCCTCTGACCATTAAAATCATTGTGGTAACATTTAAAAGTCATAGCAGAGGGCCAGAAAGAGGAGCACTTTTTTGTTTTACACAATGGAAGATCTTTAAATACTAGACATTATATTGTTAGTCTTATGGATTTTGTTGTATAGGTTTATTTTGTTTAATTATTATTTATTTAATAAGGTATGGACCTATAAATAGATCTGGCTTTATGAGGAACATCAGTAAATCTAGAAGGAGCAAGGTTAAGTATGAAGATCAAAATCATAGCTCCATTTGCAAGTCACAGCAGCTGAGAGGATCGGAAAGGAGGGGGACTCGGAATTCATCATGAGAGCGGACCTGCCCCTTGCTGGCCAAGGGGAGCTCTGTGGGGCAGGCCACACTGGTATGCCTTAGTAATCAAACCAGATTTCTGCTTTCATTGTTTATTGCTTTATCAATTGTTTTTTTTTTTAATTGAAGCTCATCTTAGTACTTTTGTGGTGTCTATTCACTGTCTGGTCAGCTATCATGTTGTGTTCATATTGTTTTATATTAAGCATGTGTTTACCAATTATTACTTTATTAACTAAGCCCCATTTTAGTAGCTGCTGTTTCTTACAATGTGTGTACTACAGCTTCTCATTTTTTAGTAATGTGATTTATTTGTAATGCTGACTAATTGTTCTCTGTGTTAACTGTCATTGTGGAACTCAGTATGATCTTTTGTTCCCTGCAGTCCTAGTAGCTGTTAGCTGTTATTACTGTTCATCTGTTACTCTTATTGCCAAGTTGTACTTCAAGATGCTCTCCACTTTTTGAAATACCCTCTAAAACGTAGAGTGATGTCACTGCATCCTTTGTTTCTATTCTGTATCTCCAGTGCTATCATAGTTTTACTCGACCCCTTCATTCTCTTTATTTCAGTCTATCTGTAGCCTGTATCAACTATTACAACAGCTCTCAACCTGTGTGTTGCCCACTGCTGTACCCAATACAGCCTAAGCAAAAAAAAAAACAAACAAAAAAAAAAAAACTTCTGATACAACCAGCATACTTAACATTTTCAGCCAGTACCTTACCCTACATTTCCGTCCTCCTACTGTGGAATCAGAGACTATTAATTAGATACATTGGAGAGCCTTGTTTGCCTAGACATCCCAAAATAGTGTAGCAATTGCATCATGTTTACTAGCAAACCACTATTATTACCAAGCGCAAAATCCATATCCAAAAGATGCATTTATGTATGCAAACTGATAATCTCTTATATATTTGTCAGAAAACATATGCTGAGGTAGGAAAGAAAAAAAAATCCATGTATTTCATGACACATGATAGGACACCTCAACCATTGACTTATACTCACATAAACACACTACTCACATAGGACAACAGAAATCCATGTATACAACAACCATATCAACATATACTTCTATAAGAAATCATAAAGATAAAAAGGCAACACTGTTAAGGCAAACAGAGGCTGCAGGTAAAATAGATAATGATACATGAAATGTTTTAGTCATTGGTGACACCATTGCCAGGCATACAGATTCTACACTCACCTAACTTAGAAAATGACAGGATTAATATCTGCTGTCTCTCAGGCACTAAAACCAAAGACATTAGCATGGCCTTTTAGATCCTGGAGCATCCAAAACACAAGCAAGACCTTGCCATTTTTCATGTAGGAGTTAACATCCCCAAACAATTCATCTTGAATCAGATGCAAAAGTGCATGGTAGATCCCTGGTTGTATGTTCTTACAGAATGAAAATCTATTGTGTTCTTGCAAAGATTGTTTCCAAAATACCAGTCAATAATTGGCTTCATAAATCACATCATTCTGGGAGGATCCAGTTTGTATTAGCTTTGGTGAACACACTAGCAGACTTTTCTACTTCACCATGGATGGGCTGTACATTACCTAAGTTACTTGCAAAAGCATTTTTTGCCTTGTAGTGCTATTTTTAGGAAAGGTGATATTTCAGACAGGCAAATTCCAGCCTACCAAATGTCAGAGTACTTCTACTCAAATCTGGAAGTATCAGAGACAAAATGTCTGACATAGAAACTTTCCTCTAACTGGAAAACATACACATCTGTCTATCTAGTGAAACCTAGTGACAAGCTACTGAAAGCAATTAGTATAATATGGGGTTCATCCATCAACTTTTAAACATTCAGCAAGTTAGCAGGAGCAGGGGGTATATTCATACTTAATAGAGATCTCATAGCCATACATCTAATCCAAATGACCTCAGCAATGGCTCATAAAATGTCCTAACCACTCTCAATAAAATGTTATTTTTTACATTATTGTGGCAATTACAGATTAACCCTGTGTCCACAAAGGAGCATACTGAATACTTAAATGTGGTCCTCAGCATGAAGTCAAACAAAACACATTTTTTTTTGTTTTCTATGAGACTGTTGTCCAACCTTCCTATGTATGCCCACCACCAAGATTCCCCTTAATTAGACAGTGCACATCTTTTCCACCACTCCAGTGATTCCAACTGAACTGAGGATAGAGTACTCTGGGGGGTGGCAGTTATTAAGGAGGCAATGAAGGTGCTTTGGGCCCTCACTGGATTCTCAGTGAGGACAATACTTTTTAAATGCCACTCGCTATGTAAGAAATCACAATGGTGACCCACAATGCTCTCTCCTTGTGAGTGTGTGCTACACACTCCTAGGCCATGCCTTAACTAACTTCCTTGCATTCTGCTCAACCCCACAGCTATTCCTTTCCCTAGCTAAATCAAATCTTCTGCTATCATTGTCTGCACCAAGACCAGCATCCTTAGTCCCAATAATCTGTCTACATTCAATGACATTAGCAAAACCAACCTCTTAGGTTTCATTGACTTTTCAGAAAACTTAATGGTTCACTGACCTCAGATCCCTAAATGGTGACACTGTAACCCTAGCCAAGGAATAGTATGACCGATGAAATCACTCTGTTTAAGAAACTGTCCTTTTCTGACAAAAGCACGACAATATATAAATCAAATGTCCAGTTTGGCAGGATAACATAATCACCAAATTCTTTAACAAGAAACTTAAACTCTTAGCCTTGTATTATATTAATCCTTTCTTGTTTATAAAATAAAACTTAATAAAATTAGTGAGGAACCCAAAAGAACTATGAAAAGCAGAAGGCTATGTTCAGCATAAAATGCAACAATAACAATGCCTTTCTTAGCTACCCACATAAAATCTGAAATAATGTCCCGTTGTGCTCTGAACTCATTGTAGATGGCACTACCCACTTCAGTGCTGAATCCATAGCTAACATCTCGGCTAATAAAATTTGCTCTTATTTCACTCCACCTGCTATACGCTGGGTCCTCCCATACCAATTCAGAACAAACCTCCAGTTTTAATATTAATCGTTTCAACCACCATCTCTAAAACAACAAAATAAATCCTTCAAGGGTCCAGATAACACCCCACTCACTCCCACTCCTTGCTTGTAAGCTTAATGCATCACCTAGCCAAACCTTTCTGCAATAGCTAGTCAATTTCTTTCCACAGAATATATACCTGAAGAAGAAAGAAAAGCTGTAGCCTTCTCTCTCCATACTATTGGCCATTCGGCTGACTCAGGTATCTATTGTCAATCAGTCTTGGTTGCCTTAAGTATAAAGGCATGGAATGTCTTCTTTTAAAAACAATTAATAAGGGCCAACAAAATCTGTAGACTGTGAACTCTTCAAAGTTTGGCTTTTGCAGTGGAAGACAATGCCTTCTTAATACTGCCTGCTTATCTGAACTTGTTATCGAAGCCCTAGATGAAGAACTTCTCATCCTCACTAATTATCTTGACTTATGAAAAACACTTGATACCATTCCTACCCTGACATCATGAATTTGTTAACCCAAATAAACATCAGCCACTTTGTAGTTCACTAGATTGCTAACTGCCTATCAAATAAAATACACATACAGTGTCAGTGTCCCAACAGGTAGCACACTCGCCTTTGGTGTAGAGAGCTGTGGGTTCTATTCCCACAGTAGCAAGATTGGTTGCTAACACTGTAGTGCAGCATAAAGGGGGTGCTACATCCCTGAGTGTGCTATCCTTCAGATGAGACATTGTACCAAGGCCTATCAGCTTGATTTGGTGGGAACTCAGGTGGATGTAAAATATCCCAGAGCACCTATTGAAAAGTGGAGGAGTCCTGTGTTTTTTACACAAAATAACTAATTTATGAAAAATTTACATATTTACAAATGTACAAATATATAAATATGCAAATCTGTTTACACATATTCATAATTTCCTTTACAGTCATGATAAATTTTCATCCCTATAGATCCCACTCATTTTTCCATAACCAACATCTGATTTTGCTTAATATTGCTGCTAAAATCCATTTACCATTAAACATAATTTAATTTATTCTTTCGTTCCATATAATCCATATAACATAAAATAACTTCTTATCTATTCTTTTAACATATTCTTTATTTCTATTCTTATAATATCCATATTTAATCATATTCATGTTTATCTCATCCACTTCTTATACCTTCAAAAATCTTCCTTATATAATTTTCCCCATTTTTTTACTCTTTTACATTTCAAAAACACATGTTCCGTAGTTTCTTCTTCTTGACAATGCAAACATACTGTAGGATTCAAGAAGCTCTGTGTAGGGTTCATGTAGAGCCTACACTGAGTTTTTTTGTGTACACAAAGTTGTGCCTGTGGCAGTGCTGCACAATGCATATTAATGAAGCGCGGCACACTTAAATAAGGCTTTGCAGTGCGCAACAGTGTTTTTTGGCCGCAAAACGTCTTTGGGAATGAGAATAGCATTTTAGTGTAAGGTTGCTGTCTGCTAAATCTTGATTGTACTCAGCAATTGAATAACAGCATGGCGATTGCTTTCCCTTGTTCAAAATTTGGCAGGGTCCCAAACACATTTAAAATGAGAAAAATCGTACAAGGATTAGATATGTCATTCTGCATTTATTAATTTTGTGTATTTTATTGTTTTTCATTTCTCTCTTTTTTATTTATTTTTTCACATTTGCATGATGCTTAGCTCATTTGTGCATTCTGCATTTTTTTTCACCTGTTTTTGCTCTGCTTAGCTCTTTTCCATGACTGGACCACCGATGCATAAGACATGACCCAGACAGCTAAAAATAGAAACCAGATGCATTCAATTAATACCAATGGGCATTGTGCAAATCCAATAAATGAGGCTGTGCTGAGCTAACGCCGTCAATTTAACAATGAATACTAATATAGAGAGGATATCATGTAACTAATCCTGTGACAATACTGGTGAGTCTAGGTCTGGAGTGCTAATGGTTCTGGATCCTAGTACAGGGTGAGCAAACTTTTCTTTTACTGTGTTGACATTGCAGATTATACAAATGAAGTGCAACATAGAGGAGTGTTTTCTCAACCTTCTTCTGGAAAGAGTTATAAGTTTAGGACTACTGTATGCATGGTCCTGGGTTCAAAACCGCATATTCCATGCACTTTTAATGTTGTTCCACATCACGTCATATCTACTCTCACTCATAACACCTGACATAGTGTATTTGATATTAATATTTACATGTATTCAGGCTGAGACAATAATATTGTTGTCAGTTATTTACCTATTCATTTATATGTGTATTGTGCATATATTATCAAAAGTATGACTATGGGTATAACGTGTACTATGTTCGCACAAGTATATTTCTGCAATCCCATTTGAATAACAGAGCTACACAGGTGGCTGTATATCAAATATCCTTGGAATTGCATTGTTTTTTATTTTTATTACAGTTTTAATTTTTTACTGCCTACTGTTGCACATTGCTTGCCATTGTGCAAACAGACACACCCTAGCTTACTGTGTTTGCACGATGGTAAGAGATGCAGAAGTTTGGTAACTAATGCAATTTCTATGTTATCTGAGATACAGACAATTCTGTAACTGTGTTGGTCCAATGGGAAATGCATGCCAAGCCACATAGCAGGAATATACTTACCTGAACATAGTACACATTATACCCGCAGTGATACTTTTGCTATTAACTAGACAATACATAGATTAATAAATAATTACATAACTGACACAATATTACTGTGTCAGTCCTAAGTCATATAAATGTTATATGAGCTACACTAGGTCAACTGCTATAAGACAGAGTGACTATCATGTGAATTGGAACAACATTAAAATTTAATAACATGCACTGTAGTCGAACCCAGGACCACATGGATGTCAATCCTGCACTGATAGCTATTGCCATAAGAAAGTTGGGAAATCCCTTGTCTATGTGTTAGTTTATTGCTAAATATTGCAATGTCACAAGACTAAAACAAAGACAGTACACCTTGTACTAGAATGCACGATCATCTAGACTTCAGATGTAGACTTAACACCTGCGTCCACAGAGCAAGGTACATAGCACCCCCTAAGTTACTATTCATTGTTAAGTTCTCACAGTTAACTGGAGTGCAACAGCACTTAGTGGGTTTGGGCAATGCACAATTACATTAATAGAAGGCATTCAGTTTCTATTTTTGACTGTCTGTGTCCTGTTTGCTACCTGATCTAGTCATCCATTTTGTACAATGCCACTTTACACGCAAAACTGATTAGAATAGCCAAACCTGTTTTTGCTAAGCAGTGCATCGCACAAACAATCTCCTCCTATCACCCACTAAAGTAAGACAGAAGGAGGAAAGAAAAGGAAAAATGCAGTTTGGTACTGCACAGGAGGTATGTCTGCAGAGGTCTGCATTTCAAATCTCACTCCAATGCACCTTAAGAAAACAGGATGGGTCCTTATCCCTGTTTGCCACACAAACATCTTGGTAGCAAACCATTTTAAGTTATCCATCAAACAACAATCTTTCACATTGTATTTTAACTGATATCAAGCCATCAGCTGTTATTTATATATGCATTATATGGAATAGATTTGGATGTACTGCACTTAGTGATCCCACAACCTGCTAGGATCATTGCTTGAAATTATACCAATCTCTGCTGCTTGGCCATTAAGCAGTTGTCTGACCAGTATTCAGAGATATGCAGTGTGAAAGCCAATCTACCTCATTTGCCTTACATTGTGTGTGTGGGTCTACCTTGACACAATGAAATTACATTTCTATGAAATGTAATTTCGTGACTCTATTTTTCCAAAAATGCATTTATCCGAAAATGCACTTTCGCGAAAAAAACGATTCAACAAACAGCAAGCGAGGTTGTTGTTGTAGATCATGGCACAGTGGGGATAAGGGAATATTCTCTTTTCCACACTGTAGTGTGATCTCAGAGTTAGAATATATAAGTAGTAGGGGTGTGGGGGGTGCAGGGGAGCTTGCCGGCACTTTATTAACAAGACAATGACTTTGGTTAGCGCTTTCATCTCCCTTCATTCTCAGGGACTTCTTCAGACTGTTTAGTGTTTTTTTTTTTTTTTTTTTTTTTTTGCTGTTCATTGAATCTTTTTTTTTTTTTTTTTTTTTTTTGCGAAAGTGCATTTTTGGATAAATGCACTTTCAGAAAAATGGAGTTGCGAAGTTACATTTTGGAGAAATTTAGATCTGGTGGGTCAAGGTAGACACGTGTGTGTATATTAACTGGGAATAGTAGGATATGCAGTTATCAGCAAATGAAGGCCAGGTTGGATGGCACAAAAAAAAAAAACTACACTTCTCATTTGGTGGTGGGAGCAAAGGTGAATTCCTGTTATGGAATATGCAAGGGTAAACTGTTCTTTTGAGGGGGTGGGCCAAGCTGAGATCATGTTATGGCACAACTTTTCTATGTAAAGATATTCCATTACAAACATATGATGCTAAACTGAGGCCATTGATCACCAGTACTTTGGAGAGTTATGAATGTATGAATCTTACATGGCAGAAGACTATTACTTTTAATGGACACATATAAATGAAATAACTCTCTCCTGTCACATGCTACTTGACTTTCTGTACACATCTCCCACTTTTTACCTGCTTACTGTACTACATGATGAAATACAAGTACATGCCATAATAGTATTATGCATTACAGTACATGCTCAGGACTTACTTGTAAATGCTGTGTCTGTACCCCACACTTTGTGACATCCCTAGGAAAAAACAGCATGGAGTCTGTATGGATGCTTTATATCTTGTTGAATAGCTTCACAAGATTGGTTGATTAGCATGCAATTCACCTGCTCATGGATCACAGACTAAGACAGATGCAATCCATTAATAATGTACTCAGTTTTAAAAAGGCAAATGTGTAACTTGCCAAACTGATGTTGAGAAGAGTTAGTACATTCTTCAGCTCACTAAGACAACAGTATTTATTCACAGTATATTTCTACAGAGGAGTATTGCACTCCAGCAGGTATGCTCCCATTTTGTTACCTACATAATGCATATGCTGGAATGTAGTTAAGAATAAATGTGACTGATTTATCTGTAAACAGTTAATTTGTAATTATGTGATGCTCACATATTATCATTCTTTTGTCTTGTAGGACACAATGTCTGCTCATATTTGGCCCCCGTTTACGGATGCAGAGAATAATCTGATAATTGATGCCTTAAGGCACCATGCTGCAGTGCCTGCTGTCCAGGGGGCTGGCCAATAGGGCTGAGCTTACAGCCCTCTGGGATGAATAAGTGGCCAACATTAATACTGTTGGCTGACACAGTTGCACATATGAGCAGGTGCATCACAGAGCCACAGGCATGGTAACTGCTGCACGTAGGTGTGCAGCTGCAGTGGCATGCTGTCATCAAGTCACATGTGGAGGCTCTGGTTCAGAAAGCCCTCTCACTGCCACTGAGGAATTCCTGGTGAACATTGCCACCCAGGACAGTTCCCAGCAATCCATGACACAATATGTTCTGGATATGGGCATAACTCCTGCATCCCAAGAGGACCTTCCAGATATGTTAGATGAGAATTAGAATACTGTGACATAGCGCAATAATTTCAATAATGTATATGTCTGGGGCAGTTGTTTGTTGGGTGGGTGGATTTAGGATTGCTACAGTTTTAAGCTTAATTTGAAATTGTCAGACACATTCTTGTTGACATTTGAAGTACTGCAGATATAGAGGTGTAAATGTGTTACCCTCACTGTTAAATGTGTTGATGTTGCCATTACCTCTTGCTTTACTTATTTCAAGACTATCAGTAATACAGAGACACAGGCCTCCTGCAGATGGTAAGCCTAATACAGTTATGTCAGTACTGTAGAAAAATTTCAAGATATCTCATAATGTGTCCTCTCAGGCCTGTTATATGTATTGCTGTACTGTTTGCATTAGTGACAGCAGTGTACGTTTTGAGCATATATTGCAGCATAGTAGTCCAGCTATTAATGTATTCTTGTTTCTCCTTTTTTATCACAGGTGAGCATGACAGTGACAGTGTGGGCACTCTTGACACTTGATGTCAATGTCTCAGCAGACACTGATGATGATGGTGGCCAAACTGAGGCACAATTAGGAGGTGCAGAGGTTGAAACTGGCACAGAGGTTGATATCCAGTGACCCTCTTCATTTTCCCTGGACACAGCCAGTAGGCCTATGTCTAGTCAGTCCACTGAGGCCAGAGATATTGGACAGATTGAAGACAAGGACACTAAACCAGAAGATATAGTAAACCTACTGGCTGATAAATTTATCTCCAACTTTACCCCTTTCTCCCCCTCAACCTTCCCTCAGGAAATACCTATCAAATATAAGTCTCTCTGCTATCACTAGGGAACAGGTCCTTAATGCTCTCTCTAAAGCCAAGAACACTGCATCAATGGGCCCAGACAATATCCCAGGATGCCTTCTAAATAGCATGAATCATGACCTATCAGGGCTTCTGGAATTGCTGTTTACCTATAGCCTCCAAACAGGTTTCATGCAAGGGTGAAGAGAGGAGTGCATTTTTTTCTGAGTATCATATCAACGTATTTTTATTTTTTCAAGTCATATTATGTTTACAACTGTCTAAACGAATGCCTTTAACAAAAGATTCAATATTGCTACTTTAAAACAATATATTTAATAGTTTTAGGGGGAAAAGGCAGAATTTTGAGATGTGTCCATTTTTAAGTGATAGGTGCAGTGGGTAGCACTAAGAACTCGTGAGTACAAAATGGAATTTGCCTGCTACACCCCTGCTTTCATGCCTCATGAATGGAGACAGCAACAGTCATCCCTCTGCATAAAGGTGGGCCCTCTACAGACCCTGGAAGCTACAGATGCATGTCTCACTAGTCTTATATATAAAGCCATGAAAGAATTATCATGGAAATGATCAATAGTGATATAGTAAACCTCCAGACACTAGAGCCAACCCAATTTGGTTTCATCAAGGGCAGATTATACCTACTCAACCAGGTGGACTTCTTTGTCAAAAAAGTAATGAATGCGGGCAATATGGTTCACACTGCCTACCTTGACCTTGCCAAGGCATTTGACACAATAACCCCCTTGGGTATTGTTGACAAACTCAAGAGGTTAGGAACAAACATGTAATGTCACCCAGTGGATTGCCAACTGACTCACAGGCAGGACTCAGGAAGTTAGAACTGGGGAGTCCACCTCTACAAAGTGGCCAATCACAAGTGGAGTCTCTCAGGGATAAGTCCTTGGATTGCTCCGTTTTGGGATTTACTTCACTGAAACCAAAGCCAAATGTCAGTGGTCTCTGGCTGACTACATTTGCAGATGATTGCAAATTAGGAGCTGTCATTGAATCCCACACTGACACAAATGTTCTCCAGGAGGGGCTGACACAGACAAACAACTAGTGTTAGAGCCATGGACCAAAACTAAATGCCAAGAAATGCATAATAGTATCCTTTGGGACATCATCTACCCCTGGTAACTATCATACTGACAGCATACCCCTTAGAGATGTCCCAGTAGTCAGGGAGTTAGGGACAGACATAGATAGTAATTTATCCTTTGACCATCAATTGTCTACAGTAGTGAGGAAATCATTCTATGTTGCACAACTTGTAAACAAAGGTATGGCATCCAAGTCCAAGGAAGTCATTGTTCCACTGCATTCGGCATTCATCAGACATATCATTGAGTACAGTGCCCTATTTGGTATGTACCTAACCAGGCATATCCAATAACTGGAACATCCACAGAAGTTCCTCACTAAAAGAATACAGGGCTTAAGTAAAATGTCCTGTGCAGACCATCTCAAGACTCAATCCCTGTATTCTGTCTGCTACAGGCTTTTGAGAGGAGATCTATGCCTGACATACAGGGCATTGTCAGATCCCACTGTGATGGACCTCTTGCATATCCACAAAACAAACAGCATCAGAACTATCCAATTCTAAGGACATAAACATTGCTTGTGATATAAACAGGACCTGCTAGAGAAGAGGTATATATCCTAGAGATTATCCCATCTCTGGAACAGACTCCTCATCCATGTGAAGCAGAGTTCCTCCCTAACCCAATTCAAATGCAACTTGGACAATTGGATGAGGAACAGGAAATTTATCCCTGGTTTGGCTCCTAGCTCTCTAATGCACACAGGCAATCTGTAAAGAGTTCATCTCCTAGGTCCTAGCTTGTATATGCCTCCTCTCCCAAGCCCCTGCTTACACTTATCAAGGGTATCAGAACTTGTCAGACATTTCAGATGCATGGGTAGGCTTAAAATGCCATTGTGTTCATTTGCCTATTAAACACCTATGAACCTATAAATCTGTAAGATGTTTAGAGGCATCATAGAGGCACAGGCGTGTTCTGAAAGGCACTCCAGGCAAATGCTCAGGGTTCTAGATGTGGCACACTCTGACATCAGGGACTGTGTCCACTGTATAGCCAATTCAATGGATTGGCTGAGTTGCACATTGAAACATTGTGTGTCTGTGATAAAATAAGGGGTTTATATCATGGATCATGATAGAATGAGGCATTTATATCATGGACCGTGCAGTGTCTGTGATGACATGTCTGCTGGGAGGGTGATGTCAACCACATGGGCGTAGTTCACCCACACATTTTGCTTCTAGCCAATATGGCCATGCCCTATCATGCTCCCATAGTGGCAGTACTTCCCCTGCTCCATCAGGGTGTGTGCTGTCCACAGCCAGACATGGCAGGTCATGGGGTCATGGTCTTGAACATTCCTGTAAAGGGGGCACATCCAGTAGACAACAGTCACATTCAGGTAGTAGCACTGCATCTCACCTTGGGTGTGGAGATGCAAGTGCTCTCCTGGCAGAGCCAGTTCTCATGGTTGGGGCCAACAATAATAACTGACAACTCTACCATGCACAGCTCACACCTATCCAACATATCAAGATGTAGAGCTAACACTGAGCTTGGCTGTGTTCATGCACACTGTCACAAACCACTTTCACATGGAGGACCCCTCCAAACACATACACACAATAGTTTCATGGTTCAGCCTGCCAGCTTCCCATTTCTTAATCACATACAATCAACAACCTTTATTGTCAGCCTAGGCCTCTGGCCCCCAGCACCCTGTATAACTGATGACAACTGTGTCGTATCCCAGATTTCCCTCTTTTGGATTCAGGGAATCTAAAGCTTTGTATCTGATGCATAGGATGCTTAGCTACATTATTGCTTATTAAATCTACATTTGTGTTGTTTAAATGATAATTGTACCTGTGAATTATATTTGCCTTGCCAGATTGTACAGTGGATAGCATCATCATTTCACTACTTTATGTGTATTGTCTTGTAAGGGTTGTGAAGTAAACAAGTGCAATGTGTCTCATTACTTCCTAACTGGTCTCTTTAATGATTATCCAGTACAAACGTATGGTGCACATCATAAGTCAGGCCATCACATTCAGATCTCTGGATTGCATGACAGCACTGTAGTATAATCTCATCAGAACAGTACAGTATAATGCTCTCTGTTGCCTGTAGCTCATCAGAAACATCTGCAGGACACCCCACAGTGCTTTCTCATCAAGCTAATACAGAGCCTACAAAGCCTGCCATGATGTATGTGTACAAATTAAAACACATGTCACTTTAATCAGTCTTGTATCACCTGATGCGATGTCTGCCTAACATCCAGGCCACTGCCTGATTATGCCCTGGTGAGATCCATGCATATACAATACTTTGATATAGCTGATGACATCAGCATCATCTGTTGAGCATATGGGAATAACAGTGTCCCACCTGCTGGTGTAAAAATTATGTTTGTAATATCAAGTTACAGCTGACTCACACACACACACACCTGACTGCAGTGCGAACAGAACCCCTACCTTTCAAAGTACACAGACTATAGATCACTGAACATAATACATGTACCATGGCACAAGTCTGACTTGCATTGTGTCAGACAACCCTATATAGCTGATGGCATCAGTAGTGTCTGTTGAGGACAAGATATGTGTCCCACCTGGTGGCGTAAAATGCTCTCTGTAATATCAAGTTACAGCTGACTCACACACACACACAGTTGACTGTAGTGTGAATAGAACCACTACCTATCTAGACAGACTATAGAACACAGTTCTTAAAGCAAGTGGCAGAGCACCAGTCTAATTTATACAGGAGTACAGGTGAACTTATAGTAGATTACATCAGCAGGCCTTGTGAGACACACCAGCTTGGGAAGCTGGTATAGAATGAATATGTAGGGATGAGCATCTATCAAAAAAGCCAGCCATTGGAGAGGTAACTGCAGGATACCACTTATATTCTGCTACCTATAGTCACACACACCAAGCTGACTGCAGTGAGATTAGATCCCCTACTTAAGTAGACAGGCTACAGAACACAGTACTTAATGCACATGCCACAGCACATATCTGGCTTTTACATGTGTGCATGTGAACTTATAGTAGATGCCATCACCAGGCCCTGTGAGGACAACAGCTTGGAAGATTGGTATGGAATGAATGTGTAGGTATGAGCAGCTATCCAAAAAAATGGCCAGCCATGCTATGGGAGAAGTAACTGCAGAATAGCACTTCTACTTTGCAGACTAGAAAGACACACACACACACACACACACACACACACACACACACACACACACACACACACACACACACACGCACATACACGCACACGCACACACACACACACACACACACACACACACACACACACACACACACACACACACACACACACACACACACACACACCTGAAGTTAGAACAGAACACCTACTTAACTAAGGTGCACAGACTACAGAACACAGTACTTAAGGCACACACCACAGAATAAGCCTGACTTATAGAGGAGTGCAGGTGAGCTTATAGTAGATGACATCAGTAGCCCATGTTAGGAACAGCAACTTGGGAGCCCAGCATAGGCACATAGATTCATAGTGTCATATGAGACTAATAGCCTAATAGCACTAGGCTGCTTAGAAGCCTAGATGTGTAACAACACAAGTACCCTTATTGAGCATATTTGGATGTTTGAGTTTAGCAGAGCAAGGTTGTGAGTGCCACCAACTGGCACTGCTCATGACAGAACATACAACATTATAAATTACACTTTTGTCATGTGGTTGATAAATGCGTGGAAAAAAAATATACTGAGACCCCAGGGTTGTAATGCTTGTGGGAGTGTGGCCAACACATGGACAGAATTCAGACAGCATCATATATACATTTTCATAGCATAGAGGCCATACCTCTCAATGTTTTATAGCAGGAAATCTGGACAAAGCCATACTTATTGGGTTGAAAAAGGATCAAATTTAGGGACACATTTAACATACTGCTCTTACGAATGTATACAGTTGATAGAATAAGATGTTTTGCAATAATGTGAATTGTTTGAAGGGTAGGAGTTTTGAAATTCAAATGTCTGTCATTGTTTCAAGTATTTTCAAATTATTTGCCAGAAAACCAACTTTTTATGAGGAGCATGGCGAAAATGTGATGCATAAAATCAGGACATTCTACAAAAATTCTAAATAGTTGAAAGGTATGCATTGGGCAGCAGATTTGTGCTATGGTTACCTAAGTGCACTCACATGAGAGATACAGCTGTTTGTGCATAGATAAACAGTGCAAAAATGCAAGCTACATTGCTAATGTGCGACAGTTACTCCATGCTGGGTTTTTGCGATGGCCAAAAGCATTTATTGAATGTGTCTGGTTTGCTGGTGGGATAGATTCCTGTCCCAGAGACTTCCCATACTCTGGAACAGACTACCTATCTATGTCAAACAGAGCTTCTCATTAGCACTCTTCAATAAAATTCTTTGATTGGATAGGTAATAAGAAATTCACCCCGAGGATCACTTCTGTGGTTCTGCTTGACAGGGGCACAGGAAAATAATTTTCTTGGGTGGCAAAAGCCAGGGTACCTTTTTGGCTAGGCTTGTATAGACTATAGGACCAATAGCCTAGTACCTACCTATGAACCTATGTTCACCTGTCTGTTTCCTAGGGGTCTGGTTTCATCAATGTTGCACTTTGCTCAATCCACATAATCACAGCCAAACCTATAGCCATTTGTCTGCCCTATTCAGTGCATCGCAAAATGAGTGGAAGAAAAAAAGAATGGTAGGAAAGCAAATGGAAATGGAGACATACGTGAACTGAGCAAGAGCAAGGTATGACATACACACTACAAAATGATACTACACATCAGATATTTCTGCATAGTTCAGGATTTGAACTTTCTCTCCTCTACAGATTCAGAAAACAGGATGGATGCCTTAGCCCATTTTGCCACACAAACAGCTTTGCAGCAAAGAACTGAAGTCATTGTTCACACAAATAAATGTATCAGAATGTCCACTGCTATGAGAACGTCAGCTGTGACTTATACTTTTAACCCTCTTTATTATATTTGGACGTAGTAAACTTACTGATCACACAACCTGTTAGGATTCTGCTTGCAAATATACAGCTTTACTTACTTGTCTGTGTTTCTTGGTACTTCAACAGTTATCTGACCAGTACTGTGAGACATTCAAGTGTGTAAGGCATTCAATATCCTTGACCTTAAAATGTGTATGGTTATTAACTGGAAGTTATATGATATGCATTTGCCAGCAAGTGAGGGCCAGGTTGGATGGCAGAAACAGCTGTATACTGTTCTTTTGGGGGGACCATTGCTGAATTACTGTTATGGCACAAGCAAGGCCACACTGCTTTTAGGGGGGAATCTCATGTACCATTATGTCACAAGCAAGCATAGCCTGTCCTTTTGTGGGTAAGCAAAGTTGTTACTGTTATGGCAGAAACAAGGATATGATGCTCTTGTTACTTTCCTTGCTCTGCTTCCTGCCTGTTGTTTGATCTTGGGAAGGGTTGTGAAGTCAGAAACTGTAATGTGTATCAGTACTGTCTAACTTCTCTCTTTATGGATTTTCCACTACAAGGGTATGGTGCAAAAATAAGGCCATTTAGTGAGTATTAGTATACTTCAGAAGTAGGACTGTGTGAATCTATGAAACCTGAGGACTGCTACTTACTAATGGACACATATGAATGAACTAATGGTCTCTCTGCTGTCACATTTTAAAGTAAATTTTATACAAATCCACAGCCTTATTTATTTAATTAGTGTTCCAACTTACTAAATTCAAGGATATGCCATAATATAATTCAAAAACTACACTCTAAGCTCAGGACTTACCTTGCAAATGCAGCAGTGGACACATTTTGAGTTCAGGGCTGACTGTCTGATGCAAGGAGTATATAGCCAGTACATGGGGAGGTACAGGTTGTGTGAGTTGCCTGGGATCAATTTTACTATGTGTGCAAACAGGAAAAAGGTATTAGGCACCTAGGTGGTCAGTGAATGTGCTATGCATTGTCTTTTAGCCAAAGCAAGAGCATACCAAGCATGCCTACATGGGCATGCAGACACAGCAGCTGGTGGTTCCCCCTCTAAGCCCTCCTATGACTGTGGCTGTGGTAACCTAGGTATGGATGGGGGGATGTGTGTCCCTTCCCATAGCTGATCCTGCATCAGCTGTTTCCACAGGATCAGACTGTGTAGCACAGCACATACTGTGAAGACCTGTGCATATGTCTCTGGATTATACTGCAGGGCTCCACCAGATGCACAATGCAGTGGTGCAGTGGTAGAGTTGTCGCCTTATAGAAAGAGGTTCTCTGGTTTGATTCTCAGCTGGGGTGTCTTCTGTGTGGGCTTTGCATGTCCTGCCTGCATTCATGTGGGTTTTCTCCGTGTACTCCGGTTTCCTCCCACATTACAAAGACATGCGTCTGGAGTGTTTCTCCCCAGGCCTCCACTGAACATTGTCTTCATTCTAAGCCGGACTTTCCCAGTAATCAAATATTAAATAAAATAAAAAATAAATAAAATGTATCGAAGCACCAGAACTGTAACTTCAACAACCCAAACACGTTCTCTATGATGTTTCTGGACTGAGCATGTGCGTCATTATGGCGTTCTTCTGTGGATGTGTGTGCACTTCTGATGGGTGTCATCATCTACAGTTCCAGTGCATAGCCAGCATCCCCCAGTAAATGGCCCTGTGGGATGTCCCCCCAGCAAACATCTAATACAACTGTGATGTGTGCGAGATATGGGTGTCATGATAACTGCCAGGTTTGCCAGCACACACATTCAAGATTATTCCCTGGGCATTGCTCATGATTTGGCAGTTGATGAAGTGGTATCCCATGTGGTTTATGTAGATTCTACCCTGCTCACCCTGTGGTGCCTTGATGTGCACATGAGTGCAATCTATGGCACCAGTACTTCAGGGTAGTGTGCTACAGAGTAAAACTTTTTCATATTGCTAGCCCTATCCTCAGAGCTACGGGAAAACATATGTGCTCACTGGCATGTATGAGCATAGCATCCAGAAACTGGTGATGGATACTGGATGCTGATGCCTGTGACATATCCACCATATCCCCCATTTGTCTTTGAAAAGTACCTCTAGCTAATATTCTAAGGGCTACACAAACCTTAGTTTCCACTTGGATGGGTTTCCCCTCGACTGGTGCTGGCTCTGAGTTGAGGGTGCAAAGCTCACAGAGTTCTTGTAAGGTGTCCCTGTCCAGCCTGTAGTACTCTAAATTTTTCAGGTCATGTAGCATCTGCTAAGTTACTCTGGGACTGAACACTCTTCTCCTTCTTGGGCTAGGCCTATTGTCATCATCAAAAGCAGTACTGACTTCAACCTGTAGCACATAAATATGTAGTAAAGGTGCAGCTGCCCCTATCATTGTATTAAAATTTATTTTTGTGTACTCCAATGGTATTGAAATATTTAGAAAAAACAAGAATGGAGGTTACATGGATGCTTTATACCATGTTGAATAGCTGCACCATGTTGGACTGGTTCATGAAAATGGAATTCACCTGCTTATACTGTAATTAGAATTTATTATATACACCCATTCCTCTCAACTGTACAGATTTTCGAAGAATGTCCAGATTTTTACCTCATATTTTTGGTCTGTTTTTCATAAAATTGTGGTTTTCTGGCAAATTAGTGACACATCATTAAAGACTGAAGTTAGAAAATAATGACAGACATTTGAGTTTCAGACTTCATACCTTTCAGAAAATTAATGCTAATGCAAAACCTGTTATTCTATCAAATTTCAAAGTTTGTAAAAGCGATATTTAAAAATTGCATCTATTTTTGGACCTTTGTCCCACTTTTATATGTGGCTTTGTCCAAATTTCTTTCTCTAAGAGGTTGAGAGGTAGGTACACACCTGCTGATGGCTCATCAGTGTGTTAGGCACACCTCTGCACACCCCTATGCAGCTATGCATAAATAAAGCATGGTGAAATTGTAATTACTTTCCTCCATTCCAGTGATATTGTGCAAACATTGAGTGTAAAAAGGAAAGGTTGCCCACCCTGTACTCAAATCCAGGACAATTTGCACTTTAGCCCTACACTTGCATATGGTGCCACAGGATTATTTACATGACAAGCACCAAAAAAAGTTGCCATACATTCCTCCATTTCCCGTGGGTGCACTATGAGTACCATCATGCAAATGAGGACATAAAAATGTATAAAAATTATTTGAAACAGATAGAGAAGACACATTTTACAACAAATTTCTGAGGATGGCACACAAACATTGAGTGCAATGCCTTCTTTGGTATGTACATAATCAGGCATGTCCAACAACTGGAACATCCACAGAGGTTCCTCACTGAAAGAATATAGGGCTTAAGTAAAATGTCCTATGAAGACTGCCTCAAGGCTTTATCCCTATATTCTGTCTCCCACAGGCTTTTGAGGGGAGATCTATGCCTGACATCCAGGGCATTGTCAGACCCCACTCTAATGGACCTCCTGCATATCCACAAAACAAACAGCACCAGAATTAACCATTTTTAAACCTTGCCCATGGTGTAAATAGGTCCTTCTGGAGAGACAGGTATGTATACCAGAGATTACCCCATCTCTGGAATAGGCTCCTCATTTATGTGAAGCAGAGTTCCTCCCTAACCCAATTCAAATGCAGCTTGGACAATTGGATGGGAAGCCAGAAATTCATCCTTGGTTTGACACCTATGTCTCTAATGGACACAAGCAACATGTAAATGGTTCATCTCTCAGGCCCTAGCCTGCAAATGTTTCATCTCACAAGCCCCTGCTTACACTTATCAAGGGTATCAAAACTTGTTAGAGATTTGGGATGCATGGCTAGGCTTAAAAAGGCCCTTGTGGTCATTAGCCTACTAAACACCTATGAACCTATGAAACTGTGATTTGTGCATAGCTTACATGCACTTTCATCCTCCACAGATCGACCTGTACAACTTTTAAAGTGTAAGTTGACATACCCCCTGATGTCTCACACACTATTGACATCCATTGAAACCAAAAACACAGTGGGAATGAACATCCCTACAGGGTTAGTCTTTTTTGGGGATTCAGCAATTCCAATAAGTTTTTACCTAATTTGCATATTCACCATTCTGACAGCCTGGAATCTGTATGGTTAGTAACCATGTCAACAGAGAAACTGCATGGGAACACAATGTTATAAACATAAGGGAGGCTGTTGCTTCACCTATATATCTCATACATACTACATATGCTTGCACTACAATATAATACTCTGTTTATGGATGTTTGAACATTTTATCAGCCTGCATTTTGTACAATTACATTTTCTTTTGGGGGTGGGGGAGCAAAGGCGCATTTATGTCATGGGCTTAAAATGTATTTTTTATTTTGTAACTCTGATATTCTAGCATCCACAGTGGGTAATTAGGTCATAGTATGTGTGGAGATACATGTTGAGGTCAGTTCTGTACAAATTTTAAGAACTTTTACTTGTTCTTGTTTCCATGTAGACTCCTTTCTATGGCTGTATTTGAAAAGTTTCCAAATACACAGGCGACAGGAACACAGTTTGCTTACAGCTTGTTGGATTGCTCCACCATGTTGGTTGACTTAATTAGCATAGACTTCAGCTACTTATGCTGCCATTCGCATACCGTGAACGTTTCCCTGTTTGTGCATGAGTGCGTGCTGCTACACAGGGTTTAATGAATGTAAAACGTGCTGCAGCCACGTGCGCATCATGCTGCAACATGCACATGGTAAAGATTATTGTGTAGGCTTTCAAAATCCCCCTGTAGATTATCACGTTTCTTTTTATATAGCAGATTTCCTTTTACTGGTAATTTATGTATCACCAGTCTCCAAGAAAAAAAAAAAAAAAACATGAGATTCTACTTTTTGATTACACCATTTGCTTCTTGTTTTTATAGCTTTCATTGTTTCATCTGTTAGAGTTTCCCATGTTTTTTACATAGTAATGTTTTATCATTACATCCTTATGCCATACTTTTCTTTCTTTTTTTATATCATCAGTTTTTGTTTTCCACAAAAATATTTTTTTTTCTTGGTAACATTTTATTTCTTTATTTATACACTCTTTTTCTCTTTTACTCTTTTTTTACCATACCCCAAAATTTGTCATACTTATATTTATATACCATGTACTCAAGTCTCTTGGCAACAAGTATCACTATGACTCTGTCATAACTCGTGTTGGACTGAACGACCTGAGATGTACCTCACTGGACTATATCAAGAGAGACATAAATGGGCTCTCTGAGTATGTGTCCCAGGCAGATATGTTCCAAGCCCTGAGCAGCATATTACTCTTACCTAGAATGACGACACAGTATAAACAAAAAATAATTGATTTTATTAGTTGGCTTAGATTTTGGTGTCATTCAAAGGGGATCCAGTTTCTGTCAGTCTGGAATGACATGGTTGACAAACCTCACTGCTTTGTCAGAGACGGTTTGCACCCGACATTGCTAGGCTTTCAGCTGGTGGCAAAGGCTGTTTCCACCCCTATAGTGCCTTTTTTTTAGGCAAGGTCTCAAAAACAAAATTGCCAGTGTGAAAGTTAACAACCATAACAAAATGAGGGTTATGCTGTTAAATGCTAGGAGCTTAAACCAAAAACTGCACACCCTGGAAACACTTCTGTCACAGCAGGATGTATATGTCTGTGCATTCATAGAAACCTGGTTCAAGGTCTCAGAGTGTACCCTGACCTAGCAAGGCTACAATGCATTCCTCACCTTCAGACCACAAAATGAAACGTGTTAGAACCAAAGGAAGCAGTGTTTCTATATTAGCGATAAATCCACTTCCAACTAGTTAGACTGGACAGCTCTATTGGAGTTACTCCAAGTTCAGATTACTGTGGGTAAGACCACCATTCAACTCATAGCTAGTTATAAATCCCCCTCCATGGATCATAACTCACATGAGGCCTAATTAACCAAACTGGAATGAGTCCAAATATTGCCAAACACTCTGGTCATGGGGGATTTCAATTATCCCACCATCAACTGGGAAACCTACTCTAGCCATAACTCGCTAGCACAAAAGTTCCTTCATTTTGTTAACTCAACTGCCCTGGAACAAATTTATCAAACCCCAACAAGAGGAGCAAACATACTAGATCTGGTCCTCGCTAACATGACAAACAGCTGCACCACTGCAACTATCGGATCCTCATTAGTTAAATCTGACAACAAATCTCTCCCCTTTGAACTGGCACTAACACCAGAGCTCACAAAGGGTGAAGTCAGACTAAAGAAATTTCATCAAGCAAACTATACCCTCCTAGGGGAAGGTATAAATACATTCCAGGCCCCACCCCCAGCTGGAAGCGGTAACTACACCAAAGCTTACACTAAAGCCCTGTACAATCACTTGTATAAGTGTATAGACTCGGCTGCTCCAGAGAGAATCAAAGCCAGAGCCCCAAGTAAAAAAAGCCACCCTGGTGGACATCCAGCATCAACAAACTTTATAACAAATGCAAAAAGTTGCTATCAAAGAAAACTAAAGTGAGGCCTCGATAATAGAAAAACAACCTCCGCAGCCTTAACAGGCAAATAAGACAACATGTCAAATCCTCTAAGGGTAACTTTGTAAAAAAACTTAGCACTCATAGCAAGGATAATCATAAGGGCTTTTACAGCTACCTACATAGCTTAAAAGGTAAGACCCAACCATGTGCCAAACTAATGATTAATAGTCTCACACACACACTGATCCTGCAGAGATAGCAAACTTGCTAGCAGAAAGATTTGGTAAACATTTCACTCCCTTATCCTCTTCAAACTTATCACAAACCTTTCCCCCAATGTCACCCCCACCCTACATATCCGAAGAGCAAGTAATTAAAGCCTTGTCTAAGGCAAAAAATACAGCCTCTGTGGGACCAGACAGCATCCCAGACTGTCTTCTAAACAAACTAAAATACAAACTAGCATCACCATTGAGTACCCTATTCAATCACAGCCTAACCACTGGCTTTGCTCTTACGTGATGGAGAACAGCAATAGTTATTATCCTCCACAAAGGTGGCTTAGCAACAGACCCATGGAATTATAGACCCATAAGTCTGACCAGCTTCATCTGTAAAGCCACGAAACGTATCATTATGGACCTCATAAATAAAGATCCAAACCCTGAATCCAAGCCAATTCGGCTTTGTCAAGGGCAGAACCTGCCTGTTAAACCTGGTGGAGTCTTTGAAAATGTGACCAGGGCCATCAACAAGGGTAAATCTGTTTATACAGCATACCTAGACTTGGCAAAGGCCTTTGACACAATTACACACTCAAGCATTACCAATGAACTTAGCAAACAGAATATAATCCTCTTTGTTGTAAGATGGGTTGCCAACTGACACACAAAGTGGCCACATACTATTAAAGTGGGTGAGTCCACATCAACCAGCAGACCTGTCACCAGCGGGGTACCACAAGGGTCAGTGCTGGGCCCCTACTGTTTGGTATATGCTTCTTAGAAGTTCAGGCCAAAACTAACGGGCTGTGGCTGACCATGTTTGCAGATGACTTCAAACTGGGTGTAATTATTGAATCCCCAAATGATTTCAGGAGGCTCTTACGCAGACCAATGACTGGTCTCGTAGTCATGGTCTCAAACTGAATGCAAAGAAATGCATCATCATTCCCTTTGGTAAAAACAGTGTCCATTCACACTATCAAATCAACAACAGTACCCTATGTACTTACAAAGTAGTAAGAGATCTGGGATCACAAGTAGACTGCAACTTTATCTTTGGCCACCATGTGTCTACTGTAGTAAGGAAGGATTTCTGCATAGCACATTTGATTAGGAAAGGCATTGCCTCTTGAGCAAAGGAGGTTATAACCCCTCTATACTCATCACTAACCAGGCCCATAATTGAGTATAATGTCCTTTTTGGCATGTATCATACAAAGCACCTGCAGCAACTGGAGAGACCTCAGAGGTTTCTAACTAAGAAGATTAAGGGACTCCAGCATGTGCCTTACACAAACTAACTAAAGTCCTTGTCACTATATTCAGTGCTGTATAGACTTCTTAGGGGAGACTTATGCCTGGCTTACAGAGCAATCTCTGACCCAAACCTAATGAATTTGTTGCACATCCGTAAATCCAACGGGACTAGAGCTATCCAGTCTAGGGACATAAATATGGCCTGTGACTTGAATAAGACATGCTGGAGGGACAGATTTGTTTCCCAGTGACTGCCACACCTTTGGAGTAGGCTTCCAATTCATGAGAAGCAGAGCATCTCTATGTCACTGTTCAAAATGAACCTGGATGAGAGGATGGCACACTGTAAATTCTTAGTGGGAATAGCACCCACAGCCCTCCTGAACATGAGCAGTCATTAATAAATACAATCCTGGGTATTGACTAGCGTATCTATAGTATTATATTGGGATGAAATGACTAGGCTTAAAATGATCTCTGGGTTAATAGCCTAGTAACCTCCTATGATGTTATGATCCTATGAATCACTCATCTTTAATTTATCCAGTTTAGCACTTTGTACAAATTTAACGAAGCAGCATATACCACTGGGTTTATTAACCCTAAATATCCTTTTCTTTATTTATATACAATACAATACAATACAGTAGTCAGGAAGTCCTTCTACGTGGCACACCTCATCATAAAAGGATTCTCATCCAGGAAAAAAGAGGTCATTGTTCCCCTCTAATCGTCACTCATTAGACCCATTATAGAGTACAATGCCCCTTTTGGAATGTACCTCACAAGACATCTGCAGCAGCTGGAAAGGCCACAGAAGTACCTCACAAAGAGGATTACTGGCCTCCAACAAATGCCCTACACTGACCGCCTCAAAAAACTTCAGCTTTACTCCGTAGCATATCGCCTACTCCGAATTGATCTCTGCCTAACATATAAAGCTTTGTCAAACCCAGAGCTGTTGGACATGCTACACCTGAAGAAATCCCAATCCCTCTGAGCTACATGCTCTAGGGACCTAAACCTTGTCACCACAATAAACAGGACATGCTGGAGGGATAGATTCCTGTCCCAGAGACTTCCTATACTCTGGAACAAGCTACCCACCAATGTCAAGCAAAGTTCTTCATTAGCACTCTTCAAGAAAAATCTTGATGAGTGGATGGGAAATAGGAAATACACCCCGGGGATCACTTCTGTGTCTCTGCTCAACAGTGGCACAGGAAAATAACTTTCTTGGGTGGCGTAAGCTATGGAACCTTGCTGGCTAGGCTTACATAGGCCCTTGGGCCGATAGCCTAGTACCTACCTATGAACCTATGAACCTATAATACTCTTCTTTTTACTGGGTTTAATATAGAACCCCATATACATGAAAGAAATATCTGCAATAACTCATTTTGAAATACTGTTGGCAACATAAATATACTTGCTAAGTGTTCTGTTTTTCCCATTAATATTGAATTTATCAAATAAGCCTTTCTTTCTGAATGATAATTTATATGTTCTCTAGAAAATACTTGCATCAGTACTCCAATTTTTTTATACCTTACACAGAAATTTAATTAATTGTAAAATATATACCCCCGATCTTTACTACATCACTTAATCATTTGCTTTTCTCTTTATTTAAAGCCATCCTTATCATCTCCAGACACTTATTTAAGTGAATTATTACTTATTGTATCCACATTTTGTTTTTTGTAATTATTATGTGATCTGCATATGTTAGCAGAATTAGAATTCTTAACCTTTCAGATATGATATACCACATATCCTTCACTTTGTCATTTATTTTACATATTATCATATTCATAACTAAAGCAAAGAGTATACAACGCATTGAACATCCCTATCTTATACCAGTCTTCATATGTGCTTCTTGGCTTAACCAGCCATTTACAAGTGTTTTTACTTTATTATTACTATATGTGACATATGTAATTTCCTAACTTTCTCACTTATATTCTTTCATTATAACCTTAAGATTTTTGTGTCCAGTTGTGACAAATATATTAAGATCTCATGTCATGATTTTTGCTTCCCCTTTTCTGTTCATAATATCATCTGCAATTTCTCTATCATTAAAAACTTTTGACAGCCCTTCCCCTTTATACTATATATATGCTATCTTCCATAATATCTTCCATTTTAATTTCAAATCTCTTTTGTATTATTTTCATAAATATCTTATAATCATTATTATTCAATACTATCAGTCTCCAGTTTTTTAATTATCTTCTATCTTACTTCCTCAATATGAATTTGAGTATTCCAGTACATAAATCTTTATGCATAAAAACCTCATTCAACCATTCATTCAAAATCTTTAAAAATATTTTTCTGCCAATATTTTATTATACATACCATACCTACCAAATCTATATTTCTTGTCCTAATACTTTATCTAACTCATTTAAAGAAATTGTCTTTTCCAACTCTGTATACTCTTTTTCTGTTAACCTTTATATTGTCCATGTTTTTTTCACTACCTTCTCTTTTTCTTTAAACATTTCTTATGCAAATTGCACTACATTATGCATAATCTTTTCCTGAGGTCTTTCTATTTCTCCTTTTACATTTTTTTATTTCTCTCATTACACTACCACCTCCCTTTACTAATCTGCTTAAGCAACTCAATACTTCTTCTTTTTCCTTGTAAAAAGTATCTTTGTTTATATAACAATTGTTTTATTTTTTCTTGATTTATTTCATGTAATTCTTTTTCTGTGTCCAAGTACTTTCTATCATAATGTTCTAATTCTTCCAATGCATTGCTTTATGTTTTTTTATATTAATTTCTCTAGTTTTCTCACATCATATTGCCACTGTAAAAATAATTTTTATAGTTTTCCTTAAATATCATCCACCATTCAGACCAATCTTTATAACATTTTCTCATACAATATGATATCTCCATATCTGTATTGATAAACTCTTTCCTTCTTTATTCCATGCTTTCTCGTTTATCCTTTTAATTACTTTGCTTATTATTATATATTCCTTGTTTTCTTTTATCTCTAGCCATATTGCAAGATGATCAGAAAATCCTGTTTTAATTGCCTCCACTTCTCCTATAACTAAACCTTCTGATACAATAAAATTATCTGTTTCAGTTCTATACATACCCCTCTTGTAAGTCCATGAATTTTTATCACAGTTTTAACTTATCACATCTTATAACTTCTAACATTTTTTCCTATATCATTTCCTTTCTTTTTATGCTTGCCTCTTAAATCACAATTAAAGTCTTCTATTATTATAATATTCATATTTATCGCTAAATAGTCTAAAATCAGATGAAATAAACATTCCCGCTCTTTAGTTAGTATAAGCATATAATGTTCTAATTCTATATACTTGTTCTTTCCATTTTAAATCTACAGTGGTATTTTTAGAGAATAGAGCTATTCCAGAACATCTCTCATTTCCCAGATTCCAGATTATCTTTCCTCCCCATAGTTTCTCTGTTTCTAACTCTTTCTCATTTGTAAAAATCTTGTAGTTACTAATATAACTACATCTACATCACATATATTACACTACTCCAAAAATCATATTCTTCTTACTGTATTCTTAATACTATCCACATTTACAGAAAGCACTCTAAAATTTACATTTTCATTTGATTCATAGCTAATTACTAGCCGAGCTTTCTTAATAGGCCATTCAAAGCTTAACCATTTTTCTTTCCAACTATGAGAATCAAACACTGTACCATGTGTCTGTAAACCCAGCACCTTAACCATTATACTAAGCTCATTTTTTTCATCCATTGCCATTTTTTCTTTTGTACTTATGCCTTTACATTTTTTCTGTCTTTTACCCTTTTGCCAATAGAATTAATTTCCCCCTTTTACTACCTCAGAGTTTGTCTTCTTTGTCACTTATTTCAGAGCCTTCTTTGTCTTCTTTATAATTTTTTGCACATATTTTTTTTCTTTTTTTAATACTATTTCTATATTATCTTCTATTTGTCCATTTTCTTCTCTTTCCTTTTTCTTTTTCCTTACTGTTATTTGCATTTTTGCAATCCATCCAGAAATGTCCACTTTTTGTACATTTATAACATTTCATTTCACTTTTTTTTTGCATCATGTTCCATCTTCCCATAAATATTACATTTTCTTTTGTTACTTATTAAATGTCCTTTTTTTCCACAACATCTCTATCCCCCTCCATATTTATCATGCTTTTTTCTCTATTTTTAACATGATATTATAATTTCAGCTACCAGTCTATAAACCCCTTTAGTCATAAAGTTTTACAATGTCCAGGACTTCTTTACATAGAACTTTCAAATATTCTTTAAAAGTCTCACTTTCTACCTCTATTCAAAATTGTACACAAATCTTATTTTTTTATTTCCCTGTTAAATGCTTTTATCATATAAAAATTCCATGGATTACAATCTTTGTTTTTTCATATTCTCCAAGAAAAAATTGCATTGAAAAAATAAAATATAATGTCACAAAATGCCTTTTAGTTGATAAGAATAAATGCTCTTACCTCATGTGCTTTTATGGGTCTACTTCAAATGAGCGAAACCTTATTTGATGAAACCCATATAACCAAGCCGAATTAACTGAAACTGCAAAACAATGAAATGTTAAAAGAACGACTGTCAAAATCATGAAAATAACTTACCCAATAATGCTCTCCTACCATAACAAATGCAAAACAAAAAACAACTAACAAATAATGGTACACCACCATCCTACTATTAACACTTCCCACAAGTCCACAGTACCATAACAAAACAGAAAACAACAACAGTGTTTTTGCGGGGGGGGGGGTGGCAAGCACCCCTGTACCCCCACCCCCCCTGTAACTTAAATATACCAACTCTGAGATCGCACTACCTTGTGGAAAGGGTGTGTTTAATGCTAGTCAGCTACTGCTGCAACTTCCTGCAGGTCAGTAACTGACTGTCATTTTTTTAACGTTTCGTTGCTTTGCAGTTGCGGTTAATTTGGCTCAGTTATATGTGTTTCGTTCAAATGGGATTTCACTCATTTGAAGTAGACCCACTTTTACACCAAGAGAAGCTATTAAATTGTCCACACTTTAAACCTGTTCTTTTCTCTGTCTTCTTTACTTTGAATCCTTGCCACATGCTTCTGTTTTTTATTTTCTTCTGCCTTGTTTTCTGCTAATCCACTTTTACCTTCTTTTACTTTCTCTGCATATGTTTTCTTTTCCACTTCACCACTATTCTTCAGGATTGTCTCTACATCTTCCTTTTACATTTTCTCCATAATGCCCCCCAGAAAACATCTCCTTTATTTTCTGGCTTACTCTGCACCACCATTTCTTTAAGTAAATCATCCCACAACCTTCCTAACTGGAGGGTTGTGATTATACATTCAGCATTTGCTGACTCATCTCCATCAAACAGGTTTCTTTGAAAAATTTCCTCAGAATACTGCACACATTCTCTGGTCTTGATGTTTGCTTTCTCCTTCATTTCTTTCTCTACTCCATCATCTCCTGCTCTCTCCATCTGCCTCCCAGTTTCTCTGGGCTGCCTCTGTGCCTGGAATGGAAACAGGAAGTGCTTCTTTAAAACAGTTCCCACTCACTACAATGTAGAATTTCCCCGATGCCCAGGACAAATTTCACCTAGTGGTTTTAATACCACCTCGGGTCTCACCTGATAGGATGCTATTAGCCTAGTGGGACTAACCCAGTCAACAAAAAATAAATAAATACACATGATCAGAATAAATGGTATTATCTATAACTGTAACTAGTGGCATCCCTCAAATTATGTCCTCTTTGGAATGTATTGTTTTGTTTAATAGAGACAAATGATAATTACCTTGTGATCTATGCCTTGCCTTCTAATATGCCAAGCTTGCTCTTTGTGACATCCTTTTTCTTGAAATGAAAGTGATCCTCAGTTAATTCCAATTCTAAAGACCTAATACTAATGGCAAAATATCAGAAAATCCAAGTTCGGGGATACATTCATCACGTTAAAATTTTCACCTATATATTAGAACTATATAAAATATTAGCAACGTTCAAGATTCATTAAAATGAGTGGATGGAATCCCATAAAGTAATCACAGGAGTCAATAGCTGCAATCTTTACTGTTGAACTAAACTTTGAAAATGTGGGTTGAAATATCTGAGTGACCCCTTGCACTAATTTCACTCTTTCATCTACGTTTTTATGGACCTTGTCAGCAGAGGTCCTACATATCTCACCTTTGTCCAGGAGAGAACTCAAAATCTTAGATATAACAATCTTCTTATAGGTTTTGAGAATGTATCTATGAAAATTGTCTAATAAATGAACTAGCAGCAGAAGCACTGGTACATCAGGAGAATAATTTAAGAGCTTTAATGTGTTTGGTTACCTGATAAGCAGACACAATTAAGGAATTTAAAGAAGTTTTAACCCCAGAAGTAGGAATGTTAGTAGTTGCCTTTCTTATGTTCTCAAAAGAATTTATTTGCAGTTTATTTATTTATTTATTTGCAGTTGGTTTACCAGGATAGTCCATTGGGCCAAAAAGAACCCATTTTCAATGGAGTCCTGGGGAGAAAAGCTCCAGCACAGAGAAATTAGGTACATACACAAGATTGCTAATAATAATTATACAAAAGTAGTAGATAAAACATTTAAGCTCAAAATTCAAGAAGCATTCAGAACAATACAATCTAATGAGGATTAATGTGAAGTAAATAAGCTGAGACAGTAACGTGAATTACATTACAGAGTAGTTATTCAGAAGGAACATAACATTACATTACAGAGTAGTTATTCTGAAAGAACACAAGCTTTGTTAGGTAAAGTTAAGTATCATAAGCATAAAGGAGGTTAAGAAGACTGTAAAAATGTTAACATGAAACTCTGTCAGTTCAAAATTCTGAAAGTTACAGTAGTAAAAGAATAAATTATTTTCTCAAACCTGCCAAATGCTTTCACGTCTTTGTCAGAGTGAAATAGATTACCTTTTATAATATATTTAGCAGTAGACTACATAGATAAAGATATCATCGCAGGTCTGCAGGATCTGGTATGAGGTTAGAAAACAGGAATGTATGTGTGTGAAGTACTTTATGTAACTTGTCAGAGTGTTTTGGAGCAAGGAGACTGACTGTCAGCCATAATGCAGGCTGCTTAGAAAACATAAAAGCACCAATAAACGAAAAACAAACTGAAGAAAGCTACAAAAACACCAGCTTCCAAATGCACGGGTACTCTTGTCAACTTTAATATATTTTAAAATGTCAATCCAACACGGTAAAAAGTGACCACTTGTTCACTAAATAAAACTCTAAGCAGGACCAACCAAGTAAATGTTGTTAAGCAGAACCAACCAAATTAATGTTGTAAAACGCTTTTCGTCCGGATCCTATCTGGACTTCTTCAGACAAAAAGTGCCACCATAAACAACTGCTTTTAAATACTAGCGGCTGTTTTCAACATCCTATCAGGTTCAAACATTCCAGTTAAAAAATTTTTTTAAAGTGATATTTTCTTTTCTAGCATTCTCACATTTAGATAGTTAATTTAAAACCAAGTACATTAAAATACTTACATATGAATCAGAAAGGTAAAAATTTCAACAAGTACAACATTCAATCTGAACTGTGTATAATTAGTTTTTCCTGCAGTAACAAAACAGCCTTGTACATTAACATTCCCTGCCCGTAAACAGTTAACCGTTCTTTTTCAGAACTCGACAAGAGTATTTATTAATTATATACCCCCTGTATATTATTATACCATGTATTTAAGGTCTTTCCATTGTTACTGTAAATCGTTGATACTCAAACCTCATCCACTGTCTACTACCAGGTTATTTATTTATAGATACAATATCTGTCATCCTTCCTATATGAATACCATTACATTACTGTTTTGTAATGGTAGTTAGATTATTTCACTCATACTATAATTACCCACAGGCAAAATTCCTAAAGTCCCCTTACCAATGTCATCCATTCTAAATTCCTTCTCATATCTAATGTTTTCATATACCTATTTACATATATAGTTTATATGGTATCTGCCAAACTGTTTATTTCCACTACATCTCCTTAGGGTGGTTCACTTGTTATTTCCTAAAATCGTTTCTATATTTAGTTGGAAAATAGGCGCCAACAATTATGATATACAAATCACTAATGTTGGTACCTATTTACCAAAGTATTTGTTATTTTTGTTTATATTATTCCCTCTAAGTATACCTATATTGTTAAAAATAATAATTTTAACTCTCGTCTTACTTATTTAAATATAAGGCATAAATAACTAGTTGGGCATAATGGGTAACAGCATTTACTGTCAGAAGGTAAATAAAAACTTGAATACTACATATATCGTTCTTAAACTATAATTAAACTATAGGTATGGAAGGGTCTCTGTTTACAGTACTTTTCCATTTTAAAGATGTATAACTAATAGGATACCTTGTTCTATCATCTAAATAGACTCTTTAGTTTTAATATGCATGCTATAGAGCATGTTTCGTTGGGCCCTGGTGCTTTATTCGCTTCCAAGCGTAACTGCCAGTTAAGTTCACTTCTTTCCAACAAATGTTTAGTTATACTATCATCCATGCTTAGAAAACATGCTCAAAGATAGACAATGCAGGGGGAACAGGCACAGATTATGGAAAATCCAATTGTAACAAACCAAAATGTTTTTACTTGGAAATGGGGATATCATTCTTTTCCCCACTGAAAAAAATATTTCACTTTGTTAAGTGTCAGAAAAAAATACAATTCTTCTGGAGGGAAATCTGAAGAAATGCTTTCCTCAGAATCAGAATCTTCAGTTTGTGGAGTCACGCACTCTCTCTCTCTCCCTCCCTCCCCTCCTCCCTGCTTATCTGGCTGGAAGTGACTGTTTGACTGTGGGGGGGATTTTTTTTTTCCTTTTTCTATTAAAATGTAGTGAGGATCCAAAAATCTATCATATTAAAAGCAGAGAATAATCCCTTAGTAAATCCCAGCAAATCTTCTGTGTCCAAAGTTAAGAAACAGGAAAAGAAATATTTTTAAAGTTTCTGCTTTTTCTTCCCAGGAGAGTCTCTAGAAAAGGACTACCTCATTAAAGAAACGCTAGTCCTTCACTCATTCCTTCACCAAGCATAGAAAGAGGGATTTTTTTCCCTTTTTTGGTGAGAGCAATCTTAGAGGTGTAGTGGATATGCAAATCTCTTGGTCCATAGTGGCTTCACAAAGAGCTACACTGTACGGACAGGAGTAAAAGATGGATGATCTAAGGAACCAGTCCTGGCCATAGCAGAGGGTCTCACCAGCAGCTGAAGCAGTGTTGGAGCCAGATGAACACCCAAAGACTACCTAAATATTTTTTTTCTTCAGATAAGGGTAGCAAAAACTATGGCGACTGACAATTGCTTCATGTTCAAGCTGGGAAAAAGAACTCATAAGTGGGAAGCAGAGCCTGATTGGGTTGGTGAACCTTCTGACACAAAATTTTAGGTTCTGAGGTAACATTTTTCCTGACCATCACAAAATGTACCAAATTCTTCCCCACATACACTAACCCCACATAAACATGTACAATATAACCATAAAAGTAGATTTTTATACAGTATGCCCACACAAGCATTAAATAAGTAAAAATCAATTAAGCAACATGACATACATAGAAAATAAATCTAGCCATTAAATAGTAGCTTCACAGTAAAGAAAAAAAAAAAACACAGAAAAGTGATATAATGGAAGGTTCTCCCCAGAAGAGGACTTATCTGTCCAGCCATGAAAGGATCAGTAGCTGACCATCAGTTCTACGAAAGCTACAGAGGCAAAGCAGTTTGGTGGCAAGAAAGCCCTTGAAGCTTTTTAATGCCCAGTCTGCCTTTTATATGGCTCTGCTTGAGGCAATGACAGTTTAGCCATGTGGAACGTGCCCTAAAGCTTCAAACGCCTCCTGATGATCATATCCTAGGCGAGATTATAAGTCATATAGCTTAGGCTACTGTAACGGTGATCTAAATATTGAATATCTACATTTCTACAGTCTTTGAGTGGCCATGGCTAACTAAGAATTAAAAATATTCATCTTTATGTGATAATATAACTTACTTCATCTTTCCTGCCCATTCCTCCTGCTATGCTTTGTCAGTTTACATTGTTTTAAAGTTATGAAATATCGGCTGCCTTCAAAATGTAGAAAAAAAGTATATATGTACAGTTACTGTCTAACCTAGCCTAAGTAAGATTTAGGAAATCTTTCTGTTTATATAATAGAATAACAGATTCAATCTTTATTGAGTTTTTCTTCTGCTATGTTTTGTCAGTTTATTTTAAAGACATAAAATATTGGATGTTTTTAAAGTAGACTTTATAATTATATCTGTACAGACCTTGATTGACTTTACCTGAGCACTTTCTACATATCTTTTTTTTTCTGTTCCCTGTACTTTTTCCTTCTGGCCTGGTTTGACCCTTTACTTCACCTTAAAGGCATGGGATGTTAGTTATAGGACACGTGAGTTCAAAATTATAAAAAGTGCACTGGCAGAATTTATATCAGGCCAACAAAGTTCATTCTGCATCCTGAGTCTGTTATTAAACAGCCAGGAATGACTCAAGAATTTTACTTGACTAATAAAAAATACAAAGGAAAAAAAAAATTTCTTGCCAGACACCAGAGATGTTGCAATAACTCTAAACAGATGTTAATGTTTCTAATGTATTTATGTGCATAACAACTGTTCAATAATTACACAAATATTTCATTAAATTGATTTATTTATTAATTATAACTTCTTCGTACGATCTAGATCCCAATATCCCTCTGTTATTGTTTAAAGGTGGCAGCCATGTTTTTTATAGGTGACTTTTCTTTTCTCTGTCTGATTTCTGTGTTTGACAGGCAATTATTCTTGTGTGCTTCAGACATGAGATAGCTCTTAATGCCAGTTTTACTTTTACGTTGTCATTTTAAGATATAAACACAGCTTAGAGGTAAAGCAGCCAGCTGGGTTTCAGCATTCCTAAGTGACATGCTATGACATTGTTTTTCTTCAGCAGAACTCCATGTGGTTGAAAACTTATATGACAGTTTACGTGCTTCATTGTGACCAGGTTCCAGTTAAAACAAAGGTATAAATAACGTTCAAAAGCATGATATATGGTTGGAATTATACATGAGTTAACAGCTTTGTTATGCAGATATCTCTCTATAGCTACAGATATTTCTTAACGCATACCATTTATATAAACACAGGTATGGGTTAAGATTGATATTTGGCTTATGCTTATAGTTCTCTAATTTCATCTTGTTTTTTATTACCGTCAGGCGGTAGTATATAAAATGCCATCAATGTACAGGCCTCTAAGGTTAATTTTAACTGTTTAATTTTATGGAGATCAACAATACAAACTATGTTCTATCATCCAACCTGAAAGTGAATGCGAAGCCAACAAAAAGAAAAGTAATTCTGAAAATAAAAGACATTAGGAAAATATAACATTTCTGTATGTGGTTACAGTATAAACATTAGGAAAATATAACATTTCTGTATGTGGTTACAGTATAAACATTAGGAAAGTTTATGGCTGTTAAATGAGCAGTACTGAGTATGGTCATTCAAAAGAAGGAAAAAATTACTATACTACATACCTTAGTGCAAGAAATCTGGACAAAGTGTAAACTGTTGTGGGCAAGGCAAAAGCTCAAAATAGGGGCAGATTTTAAATATTACTCTTACCAACTTAGTTGCTAGAATAACAGGATTTTTGTTTGCATGCATTTTTGAAGAATTGAAACTAATATATTTCATTATTTAGTAACTTCCACTCTCAATGATTTGCCAGAAAACTGATACTTTTATGAACAACATCCCAGAAATAAGAGGCAAAAATCTGAGTATTCTGTGAAAATCTAGACAGTTGAGAGGTATGACTAGAAATAGCAGTGAGATGTACAGATGCATGTGATAGTTCCATGAGAGATCTATATGCACCTATATGCAAGTATACATTGAGTATTACAGACATGCTGTACTTCAGTTTAGTTATTGTGATATCAGCAAAATAAATGCATTTGTTACGCATTACTCACTTCAGATTTTTTGCTTGACCCTGGCTGCATGGTAACTGAATGCCTGCGTATACAGTTAATTTATTTTGAAGCGCAGAAGCCATCTTGATATATCATCTGATCAGAAAGAGATTAAGATTCTTACTTAAAAGTGAAGCTGATATTTGCTGATGATGTAGGTTATAATGAAGAGCAATACACATTTGTGTTGATGTCTGTCAAATAATACAGAGTAAACAGACTGTAGTATGTTGATCTACCCATGTTCCTTGAATAAAATAAAGACAGCTTGTCAATCGCCTGACTGTTGAATTGATAAACGCAGATTTCTGGAGGCTATATCATTCTGGACATAAACATTTTTTAAATCTGCATGGAGGAATATCACTTTTATAACCAGCTGCTCTACTGAAATAATTATGGAAGATTTAATTCCAGAATTGAAAGAGTGAAGACAGAATAATTCACTGTTGTCGATTATGCTGAAAAGCCATCTAGAATGCAATGTGCAGGGTAATGTATTCTGCGAGTAATCAAATCCCAGCATGTACTACACCTGTTTTTCTCAGTGTGATCTTCCAGAAATCATAGGCTTCTTTTCCTTTCAATAGACCCAGCTGTGAAACATTTAAAAAAGTCTAATCAGTGTCACCTTTCTTAGGCAAGCGAGCTAACTATGAAGGAAATTCTTAAGACAGCTGTAGATAAGTGTGTCAGCTTTCATTAGATGGCTGACGAACTTATTATCTATCCCAAGATTTTCTGTTGAATATACATTTTATTTATGTTAAGTGCTGCCCAGATATA